>NW_027363569.1:0-117500 GCF_046119375.1 Phyllobates terribilis | reverse complement strand
TTGGACAATTCTTTACAAAAAAAACAATATAAGCCTCACCATGCATTTAATCCATCCTGCTGCTCATATCTTCTGGGCTCAGACCCACAATGCCGTGACTCTCGGCCAGTGTACATAAGGAGAAAGTGGGAAAAGTCTCCAATAAAAAATAATTCTCACTTTATTGGTGCAAAATATTAAAATATATAAAAGTCCATGATAGCGGAGATGCAATCTCGACGCGTTTCTGGTTACGCCCTTAGTCAGTGATCCTGTTGTCATGACAACCCGCGCCTCCAGGTATCCCAGCGACGGTGGCCTGCTTAGACCAAGCTAGGAGCATGGTCTCAGAGGCTTCTATCACTGTAACACTGACAGGTAGAATTCATTGCAATGCTTTATAACAGCGATTATACTAATAAAAGCTAGTCCCATAGAGGGACTAAATGAAAAAGTAAAAAAAAGAACGTGAAAAAATATTTAAAAAAAAAAACCTAATCAAAAAATAAACAGAAAAGAAAATGAAAATAATGTTATATCAATAAATGGGTAAATTCATATAAAAACTAAAATAAACCAAAAAGGTCCACATATTTGTTATCATCACGTCCACGGCCTATAAAAAGGTCACACTACTTAACGCCTTCAGTGAACATTGTAAAAAAAAAACTATTCTTTTTCATCTTACCACCAAACAAAGAGTGGAATAAAACACGATCAAAAAGTCTAATGGAAATAAAAATGGTATAGCTGAAAACTAGTGACGAGCGAGCACTAAAATGCTCGGGTGCTCGCTGCTCGAGTCAAGCAAATTGGAATACTCGGCTGCTCGGTCCAAGTAACGAGCCCAATGTAAGTCTATGGGAAACTCCAGCATTCTTTCGGCGCCCCCCCCCCCTGGCGGTCTGCAGAGGGCCTAAAAATTGCCCAAATCGATGGGAACAGTACTCAAATGACATGGGAACAGCATGGGGAAGACTCCTGGAAGCATTTCTGACTCCCAGGTCAATGATGTCAACAATGTTGTCAGAGGTATTACGCCACTTTTACGGACTCACAATAAAACATACAAAAACTAAACCAAAATGGATTTTCCTGGGAAATATGTTAACCACTTCGCACCAGAGCCTGTTTTTGCCTTCGTGACCGGGCCAATTTTTTCAATTCTGACCACTGTCACTTTATGAAGCAATTACTCTGGAACGCTTCAACGGATCCCCCTGATTCTGAGATTGTTTTTTCGTGACATATTGTACTTCATGATAGTGGTAAAATTTCTTTGATATCACATGCGTTTATTTGTGAAAAAATCAGAAATTTGGCGAAAATTTTGAAAATTTTGCAATTTTCAAACTTTGAATTTTTAAGCCCTTAAATCAGAGAAATATGTCACACAAAATACTTAATAAATAACATTTCCCACATGTCTACTTTACATCAGCACAATTTTGGAACCAAAATTTTTTTTTGTTAGGGAGCTATAAGGGTTAAAAGTTGACCAGCGATTTCTCATTTTTCCAACAAAATTTACAAAAACATTTTTTTAGGGACCACATCATATTTGAAGTCACTTTGAGGGGTCTTTATGACAGAAAATACCCAAAAGTGACACCGTTCTAAAAACTGCACCCCTCAAGGTGCTCAAAACCACATTCAAGAACTTTATTAACCCTTCAGGTGCTTCACAGAAATTTTTGGAATGTGGAAGAAAAAAATTAACATTTAACTTTTTTCACAAAAATGTTACTTTAGACCCAATTTTTTTTATTTTCACAGGGGTAACAGGAAAAAAATGGACCCCAAAATTTTTTGTGCAATTTCTCTTGAGCGTGCTGATACCCCATATGTGAGGGAAAACCACTGTTTGGGCGCACGGCAGGGCTTGGAAAGGAAGGAGCGCCATTAGACTTTTTGAATGTAAAATTTGTCTGAATAATTAGCAGACGCCATGTTGCGTTTGGAGAGCTCCTGATGTGCCTAAACAGTGGAAACCCCCCACAAGTGACACCATTTTGGAAACTAGACCCCTTAGGGAACTTATCTAGATGTGTGGTGAGCACCTTGAACCCCAAGGTGCTTCACAGAAGTTTATAATATTGAGCTGTAAAAATAAAATTTTCACATTTTTCCCACAAAACCGTTTTTCATCCCTTAATTTTGCATTATCATAAGGGTAATAGGATAAATTGCACCATGAAATTTGTTGTGCAATTTCTCCTGAACACGCTGATACCCCATATGCGGAGGCAAATTACTGTTTGGGCGCATGGCAGGGTTTGAAAGGGAAGGAGCGCCATTTGACTTTTTGAATGTAAAATTTGTTTGAATAATTAGCAGACGCCATGTCGCATTTGGGGAGCCCCTAATGTGACTAAACAGTGGAAACCCCCCACAAGTGCCACCATTTTGGAAACTAGACCCCTTAGGGAACTTATCTAGATGTGTGGTGAGCACCTCGCACCCCCAGCTGCTTCACAGAAGTTTATAATATTGAGCCGTAAAAATAAAATTTTCACATTTTTCCCACAAAACCGTTTTTCATCCCTTAATTTTGCATTATCATAAGGGTAATAGGATAAATTGCACCATGAAATTTGTTGTGCAATTTCTCCTGAACACGCTGATACCCCATATGTGAGGGAAAACCACTGTTTGGGCGCACGGCAGGGTTTGAAAGGGAAGGAGCGCCATTTGACTTTTTGAATGTAAAATTTATTTGAATAATTAGCGGACGCCATGTCACATTTGTGGAGCCCCTAATGTGTCTAAACAGCGGAAACCCCCCACAAGTGCCACCATTTTGGAAACTAGACCCCTTAGGGAACTTATCTAGATGTGTGGTGAGCACCTTGCACCCCCAGCTGCTTCACAGAAGTTTATAATATTGAGCCGTGAAAATAAAATTTTCACATTTTTCCCATAAAAAATGTTTTTCATCCCCTAATTTTGCATTATCATAAGGATAACCGGAGAAATTGCACCATGAAATTTGTTGTACAATTTCTCCTGAGTACGCCGATACCCCATATGTGGGGGAAAACCACTGCTTTGGTGTACGGCAGGGTTCGGAAGAGAAAGGAGCGCTATGTTGGCTGGGATAGGCAGCAGACACCATGTCACATTTGAAGAGTCGCTGACATGCCGAAACAGCAGAAACCCCCACAAATGACCCCATTTTGTAAACTACACCTCTCAAGGAATTCATCTAGGGAAGTAGTGAGTATTTTTTAATTTTTAAATTTATACCATTGGGCAGTGAAGAAAACATAATTGTATTTTTACCACAAAAAAATGTTTTACCCTCAGATTTTACATTTTCACACAGGGCAATGGGTAAAAATGGTGCCGAAATGTGTCACACAATTTCTTCTAAAAGTGTCAATACCCCATATGTGGCTGTATCGTACCGCTTAGCCATACGGTGAGATCTGGGGGGGACGGAGTGCTATTTGACAATTGGAGAACAAATTATTGTAGAATAGGCATTTGGATTTGGGAGCACAAAATTTTCTGAATTTCTTTTGGGGGGCAAGGGTCATTTTGCTTTTCCAGAGCCTTTCTACTACCAGTAACTTGGAAGTCCCTTATATTTTTAACAGATGACGGACCTGAGTGGAGACTAGCTTTTTTTGAGGACTGAGTTGAAGCTTTTATTGGGAACATTTTACGTAACATTTATCCGGCGCTCTAGGCTGAGCACTTACATCGGGGTTTCCATCTAAATTTCCAAGTGATGTAATTCAGATGAAACCCCTGCAGGATCCATTCACTGTAATGAGGCAGCAGAGTTACTCTGGACACCGTCTGGCCTCTGTGTAGCGGTGTCCTTTTTTTCAGAAGTGCACAAAACTGTGGCCAACCGCACTTTTATGCATGCCTAAAACAAATGACACCGTGGGATCCCAGGCTAGACGGCGTCCACAGTGGCCTATATCTGTCTCATTACAGGGAATCTTCCGTCATGGGTTCCGGCTGAATCATGTATTTCAGAGATTTACACGGAAACCCTGGTGTAAGTGCTCAGCGCAGAGCACAGGATAAATGTGGGCAGAGCCTTACTGGGATCTTTGGGGACATAATAAACAAATCAGTAGCAGGTGAAGAATTGGTTTTAATTATTTTTTACGCCGTTCCTAGTGTGATATAACTGATTAGATTACTTTATTCTTCGGGTCGGTGTGATTACAGAGATACCAGATTGATATCGGGTTTTTATGATTGACAGCTGTCACACACTAAAAGACGCTTTTTTTGCAAAATCTAGTTTTTGCATCACCATATTTTGAGAGCTATAATTTTTCCATATTTCGGCCGACAGAGTCATGTGACGGCTTGTTTTTTGCGGGACGAGTTGACATTTTTATTGGTACCATTTTTGGGGACGTGACATTTTTTGATCGCTTTCTATTCCGTTTTTTGGGAGGTAAAATTAACAAAAACAAACAATTCAGGAATTGTTTTTTGAGTTTTTTTTTTATGCCGTTCTGCGTGTGGTAAAAGTGATCAGGCAGCGTTATTCTTCGGGTCAGTACGTTTACAGCGATACTACACTTACTGTATTTTTTTTATGTTTTGGCGTTTTTACACAATAAAACTATTTTATAGAAAAAAATATTTTTTTTGCATTGCTTTATTCTGAGCGCTATAACTTTTTTATTTTTCGGCTGATGGAGCTGTATGGCGGCTTTTTTTTTGCGTAACAAGATGACGTTTTCAGTGGTACCATTTTTATTTCTATTTTGTTTTTTGATCGCATTTTTTTCCACTTTTTGTTTGGCAATATGATGAAAAAGCATATTTTTTTGCTCCGTTTTTTATTTATTTTTATTACGGTGTGCACAGAAGGAGTTAATTAGTGTGACAGTTTTATAGCTCGGGTTGTTTCGGACGCGGCGATACCAAATATGTGTATTTTTTTTGGTTTTGTAAAAATATACGGATTTATTGGTTTAATATTTTATTTATTTATTTTTATTTATTTTGTGATTTTTTTATTAATAGTTTAAAAACTTTTTTTTTACTTTTTTTCACATTTTTTCTTAGTCCCTGTATGGGACATTAATTTTTATTTTTCTGATCTCTGATCTCATGTAATGTAATAGACATATATTACATTACATGAGATCTTCCCTGACTGTTTCAGTCAGAGTCTCCTGTCTGGCTACAGCTGCAGCTGAGCCAGACAGGACACCATATATGGCAGAGCTGGAGGCGGTCATGTGACCTCCAGCTGCCATAGCAACCCCAGGTCCTGGAAGGACACGGAGGTCTTCGGAGAGGTAAGTTGACGACCCCCTCTCCTCCTGCTGTCTCCTATATGCCGTGATCACTATAGATCACAGCATATAGAAGACAGCTAAGGGTTAACATCACTGGGACCTGATCTAATCAGGTCCCGATGATGTTCCCTGTCAGAGCTAACGCTCTGCACCGGAATCGCAGCGCTTGCAGGACCCTAGGGGTCCTGAGCGCTGCGAGACCACCCACCGTTTTTAAACGTCGGCGCTGCACAGAGCCCAGCAAGCGCCGACGTTTATCTACAGTGGGCGGTCGGGAACCGGTTAAGGAACATCCTTTCCAGGGTAATGACTTGTATATAAGGCAAAATCAATAACCAAAAACAAAAATCCTCCTTCACACCTTGGGCTATGTTCACACACAGCGTTTTTGATGCATTTTTGCATTTCTTTCAACCGTGACAAATGCATTCAGCAGGAAATGGCATTTTAACATTTTACAACCTTATCTGGCCATGTGGTGTGTGAAACATCATCAGACACATCCTGTTTCATTTATGAAGGAGGGATTGTGAAAGTCACAAACACTATTTTTACTGCCTTACTATTCTTAAAGGGCCAGCAGTCGGCTATGCTTTGTTGTTCCCATTATTAAAGAGTGGGTCTCCTATACTGTTATTGCGTATGCAGTGACTGCAAGGGCTGCCAAAAATTTGGACGTAACCCAATACCCCTTTGAAGAGACATAGAGGAGGGTCTCAGTAAAAAAAATATTCCCATTATAAAGGAGTGGGTCTCCTATAGTGGTAATGCCCATGCTGTGACTGCAAGGGCTGCCAAAATTTGGGAAAAACCCCACTAACAATTTAAAGACACATAGAGCTGGGCCACAGTAATGACATGTTCCCATTAAAAAGGATAAGGATCTGCTATACAGTTATAGGGTATGCAGTGAGTCCAACAGCTGCCAAAATTTAGGAAAAACCCCACTAACAATTTAAAGACACATAGAGCTGGGTACAGTAACGATGTTACACTCGCGGCCTGACTGTCTGGCGTGAGTGTGATTAGTGGTCCCACTGTACCATGAACCAAGGAGTGCCTGGAGGGGCGCAACTAAGTATCTACCCGATCCGACCAAGGTCGCACTGCGGCTAACGACTCCGTGAACCAAGGAGGAACCGAGCAGAGGGACCAGGTGCTACACCAGGTTAGACCCCGGTCACAGCTGTTGACCCACACCGGGGAATGCAGGAACAGGCAGGCCAGGCTGGCATACAGACAGGTGGGTATAGGCAAGCACGGCTGGTATGCAGACAGGGGGGGTACTGGCAAGCACGGTTGGTGTACAGACAGGGAAATACTGGCAAGCACAGCTGGAGTGCAAACAGGCAGGTACTAGCAGGTTGGAGCGCAAGCAGGATAGACTCCAATACAGACTGGGAGACAGAGACAAAGCAGCAGATGCGGTAGACAAGCTGGGCAGAGCAAAACCCGCAGATGCGGTAGACAAGCCGAGCAGAGCAAAAAAACGCAGAAGCGGTAGACAAGCAAAGCAGAGCAGAAACCAGCAACCGCGGTGAACAAGCAGAGCAGAGCTAAAACCGCTGGTGCGGTATGCAAGACAGAGCAGAAAGGAACCGCTGGAGCGGTGAACAAGGCAGAGCAGAGGGGAACCGCCGGAGCGGTGGGCAAGGCAGGGCAGAGGGGAACCGCCGGAGCGGTGGGCAATTAAGAGCAGAGCGAAACCGCACGTACAGTGAACAAGACAGAAAGGACAGAGCCCTGTTCCCATGGAACAGACTGGAAAATACAGAAAGATACCAAAGAAGGCAAAGGGAACAAGCAGAACCAGATACACACAAGGTACTTCCTATGAAGTAGCGAGTGGACACAAAACTCACAAACAGAAGTACAGAGACAACGAGTTGGAGCTAGGTGCTGGTTCAGACACTGCAGAAAAAGGGAGGAAACGGACAGAGACAAAACAGGTAACAGGTTAGGAGACAGTTCAGACAGGAACTGTTACTGCAACGAAATACAGAAACGAGCCTAGGTATAGCCAAGTGCTGGTTCAGACACTGCAGAAAAAGGGAGGAAATGGACATAGAGACAAAACAGATAAGAGGCTAGGAGACAGTTCAGACAGGAACTGTTACTGCAGCGAATTACAGGAATGAGCCTGGGTATAAGGCCCCCAGAGGCAGAAACAGACTAGAAGTCACAGATAACAGGTCTGGGGATGCAGCCCCCAGAGTGGCGAGACAGACAGAAATAGAACTGGACCTGGCAACTTCAGAGAAAAGCACACACTGAATGTTAGTGTTGCTCAGGCACCTCCTACTGGGTGGAGGGGGTTTAAATATCCAGAGACTCACAGCAAAAGGCTAGAGACGCAATAGAGGTGCACCACAGCAGCTATAAGAATCAGGAAGTAACCGGGCCGCCACCCTAAGCAGTCAGTCAAGAGACATGCACACAGCAAGAATCTGGAGCACGGTTTACAGGCTGGACTGACAGGTAAGATTGTGGTCTTGCATAGTGGGAGGTGGTGCACTATGCAAGCACGCCGCCAGAGAGGTTACAAACGACATGTACCCAGTTATAGGGTATGCAGTGAGTCCAACGGCTGCCAAAATTTAGAAAAAACCCAATTAACAATTTAAAGACACATGGAGCTGGGCTACAGTAATGAGTACGACATGTTCCCATTAAAAAAGAGTTGGTCTCCCATACTATTTGCCTATGCAGTGAATGCAACGGCTGCCAAAAATTACGAGGCACTCCAATGACCTTGCAAGAGATGTAGAGGTTGGAGGGCCTCCTGATAACAATTTTCCCATTATTAGGAAGTGGGTCTCCCATACTGTTTGCCTATGCAGTGA
This sequence comes from Phyllobates terribilis, assembly GCF_046119375.1. NCBI lineage: Eukaryota > Metazoa > Chordata > Amphibia > Anura > Dendrobatidae > Phyllobates > Phyllobates terribilis. The sequence continues at coordinate 109,399 of NW_027363569.1, read as the reverse complement.
ATGCAACGGCTGTCAAAAATTTGGAGGAACTCCACTGCCCCTTGCAAGAGACGTAGATATGGTGATATGGTAGATATGGTAGTGATATGGAGGAGGATGTGAAGGATGAGGAGAAGGTGGAGGACAAGAACAAATAGACAAAATCAGGAAGCTTATACCCATGTCTGGGTGTGAAGACAGAGGTGCATGGGAATACAGTTAGACCTCCCAAAAATAAGACACTGTATTTGAGTTTATGTTACGCTGCTATCATTCAGTGGTAGAGAGAAAGAAATTAGAATCAGACTTAGAATTGCCACTATTATGTAACTAAGTAATATATGGTATATCCACATTTATCATTATTGCAATCTTCTAGTCGGATTATATAGGGGCCATCGTTAACATATAGCAAAAAGAAGGAGTGCAAAGCACAAACAACGATAATAGCCCAATTGTTAGAAAAATACAAAAATACTTTATTGAATATTAAACATCAGAGAATCTGGGGAGACGATAAATACACATAAATCCACATATAGTTGCATAGATCAATACACAATTGCATAAAAGCATTAAAATCAAGCACTACATCACACGAAGTGTGGCTATTACATGGAAGGTGTCCGTTATTTAAAGTAAATTGAAATGGACAAAATGCTGCGCTATATGAATCAAATATACATACGAACATTTATGTTCAGTCAGGAAGAGCAGCATCATCACCATGAACCGATGGTCACATTCCCTATCACCACAATATATAGATGGATACAAGTCAAAAAAGTTTTTTTTACCTCTGTAGGGGGAAAAGAGCACACTCCATGTGTGTATCCCCAACGCGCGTTTCGGCGCTATGTGCCTTTCTCAAGGGGACTGCTCAAGTATCACAGATGGTCATTTAAATAGTGTCTTGCGTAAACACCGCGAGACGCTGGGGGTGGATGATACTAATCATGTGACTTGTCACCATGTGAACCACAACGCTACCCAGAGATGCCTCGCAACGGACCAGAAGTGACGCAGAGAGCATCGCCGTTACCCAGACACCGGACTCCGACGGCATCGCGGCTGATAGCCCATGGATGCCGAAGGGAAAACAGCGTGTGGGGACGACGATGCCCCTGCGTGCATGGTCCAGGTATACATAACACATATGTATGCAACGTCACCCGTTTGAACAGAGGCGGGACCACCCCCATGCAGACTAGGACTAAACTACGACAAGGGAAACATAACATTAACGCACACACTGCATATAATTGCCAAAAATCAATACACTTATAATGGAGAACACATAGATGATGAAGAACAAAAAAATGCATCTTTAACCCCTTTAAAGCCCATGACGTACTAATACGCGTCTGTGCCCTGGGATTTAAGAGCCTGACCCATATTAGTACGTCATAGCGATAGCGCGCGCACAGAGGTTGTGCGGGCGTGATCGCCGCCGGGTGTCAGCTGATTGTCACAGCTGACACCCGGTACTATGTGCAGGGAGCGGTCCCGCACCGCCCCCAGCACATTAACCCCTGCAATGCTGCGATCGAAGTCGATCACAGCATTGCGGAGGCAAGGGGAGGTGATCGGTATACTCACCTCCTCTTCCGGCCTCCAGCGCTGTCTGCCGCGGCTTCCCGGGTGTTGCCATGACGACCCGATGTCGTCATGACAACATCCGGGTCACCAGACAGCAGGAAGATTGTTTGGACATGCGCAATGCATCATCAAACTATCTTCTCCCTGTCCAGCGCTGACTGCCTGCACGGCACAGGGATGGTGCTCCATCCCTATGCTGTGCAGGCGATCAGAATAAAAAAAGTGAAAGTCCCACAGTGGGACAAAGTAAAAAAGTGTAAAAACTCCCAGAAAGTGAAAAAAAAAGAAAAAAATAATAATCCACTAAAAATAAAAATATAATGTACCCATCAATAAATATTATTATGAAAAAAAACAAAAAAAAACCAATAAAAGTACACATATTTGGTATCGCCGCGTCTGTAACGACCAGGCCTATAAAACTGTTCCACTAGTTAACCCCTTCAGTGAACACGGTAAAAAAATAAAAATAAAAAACAAAGCAAAAAACAATGCTTTATCATCATACCGCCAAACAAAAAATGGAATAACACGCGATCAAAAAGACGAATATAAATAAAAATGGTACCGCTAAAAACGTCATCTTGTCCCGCAAAAAACAAGCCGCCATACAGCTCCATCATCCGAAAATTCAAAAAGCTACAGCTCTCAGAATAAAGCGATGCAAAAAAATAATTTTTTCTATAAAATAGCTTTTATTGTGTAAAAACGCCAAAACATAAAAAACAATATAAATGTGGTACCGCTGTAAACCTACTGACCCGAAGAATAAAGCTACCTTATCAATTTTACCACACCCGGAGCAGAATAAAAAAAAACAAAAAAAACAAATCCTGAATTGTTGGTTTTTGTTCATTCTGCCTCCCAAAAGCTGGAATAGAAAGCGATCAAAAAATGTCACATGCCTGAAAATGGCACCAATAACAACGTCAACTCATCCCGCAAAAAACAAGCCGTCACATGACTCTGTCGGCCAAAATATGGCGATGCAAAAACTAGATTTTACAAAATATGTGTTTTTTAGTGTGTGACAGCTGTCAATCATAAAAACCCGATATGATTCTGGTATTGCTGTAATCGCACCGAAGAATAAAGTAATCTCATCACTTATACCGCACGAGGAACGGCGTAAAAAATAAACGCTAGGGCTGGGGATGTTTTTTTTTTTTTCAAAAGTAAAAAAAAAAAAACAAAAAAAAAAAAAAAGAAGATGACGATATGGCGACTAGTGTTGAACGCAAGTGCTCGCTACTTGAGTTTGCATCGGTTGCTCGGGTATGCACTGAGTATTGCGGGTGCTCGAGTCTCCGTCCAATATGCTTCACGGCCAAAAAAACCTCGCGGGGATGGCCTGCCATGCACGAGCGATCCCCGCATGGTTTTTTGGGGTGTCTAATAACCGTGAAACATGCGGGCGGGGACTCGAGCATTTCACTTGAGCACCCGTGATACATGGTGCATACCTGAGTACCCGATGCAAACTCAAGTAGCGAGCACTTGCGCTCAAGAGTAATGACAACTTATTCAATATGATGACCTAATGTTATCAAATTCTGTGTCGTACCTCTGGGTTCCAAATGTTCACTATACCCCTTAATAAAATCCTTGAGGGGTATAGTTTCCAAAATGGCGTCACTTGTGGGGAAGCTTCACAGTTTAGGCACATCAGGGGCTCTCCAAACGCGACATGGTGTCCGCTAACAAATTGAATGGAAAATCAGCTCAAATTGTTAGCGGACACCATGTTGCGTTTGGAGAGCCCGTGTGCCTAAACATTGGAGCTCCCCCACAAGTGACTCCATTTTGGAAACTAGACTACCCAAGGCACCTATCTAGATGCATAGTGAGCACTTGGAACCCCCAGGTGCTTCACAAATTGATTCGTAAAAATTAGAAAGTGGAGAAAAAAAAAACTTTTTCATTTTTACGAATCAATTTGTGAAGCACCTAGGGGTTCCAAGTGCTCACTATGCATCTAGATAGGTGCCTTGGGGGGTCTAGTTTCCAAAATGGGGTCACTTGTGGGGGGTTTCCACTGTTTAGGCACATCAGGGGCTCTCCAAACGCAACATGGCATCCGCTAATTATTCAAGCAAATTTTACAATCAAAAAGTTAAATGGCGCTCCTTCACTTCCGAGCCCTGCCGTGCGCCCAAACAGTGGTTTTTCCCCACATATGGGGTATCTGCGTGCCCAGAGGAAATTGCACAACAAATTTTGGGGTCCTTTTTTTCCTGTTACCCCTGCGAAAATAAAAAAAATTGGGTCTAAAGTAACATTTTTGCGAAAAAAGTTAAATGTTCATTTTTTTTCTTCCACATTCCAAAAATTCATGTGAAGCACCTGAAGGGTTAATAAAGTTCTTGAATGTGGTTTTGAGCACCTTGAGGGGTGCAGTTTTTAGAATGGTGTCACTTTTGGGTATTTTCTGTCATAAAGACCTCTCAAAGTGACTTCAAATGTGATGTGGTCCCTAAAAAAATGGTTTTGTAAATTTTGTTGGAAAAATGAGAAATTGCTGGTCAACTTTTAACCCTTATAGCTCCCTAACAAAAAAAAATTTTGGTTCCAAAATTGTGCTGATGTATAGCAGACATGTGGGAAATGTTATTCATTAACTCTTTTGTGTGACATATCTCTCTGATTTAAGGGCATAAAAATTCAAATTTTGAAAATTGCTAAATTTTCAAAATTTGCCAAATTTCCGTTTTTTTCACAAATAAATGCAAGTGATATCGAAGAAATTTTAACACAATCATGAAGCACAATATGTCACGAAAAAACAATCTCAGAATCAGGGGGATCCGTGGAAGCGTTCCAGAGTAATTACTTCATAAAGTGACAGTGGTCAGAATTGTAAAAATTGACCGGGTCATTAACGTGCAAACCACCCGCGGGGCTTAAGGGGTTAAGTGAAAGAAGAATACAACTTCCCTTTGCCTGTGGGAGAGGTTGGGGTTCTTCTGGCTCAAAAAATAGATTCTCTTTAAAAAACTGTCCGTCCTGCAAGAATGGAGACAGCGGATATAATACAGGACAGGAAAGGTGACTGGTATGATGGAAGGCTCACAGGGGGAAAGTTATAAAGCTGGGGTACATGGGGTAGCGCACCATGCAGCAGATTGAACTATCCTTTTAAAGGCAAAGATACAGCCTATTTCCAAGATCCTACCGCAATATGTAGTAGATCTAATAATAGTAATATTCGAAAATACCTCCAATTAGAAAACAGTATAGTTCTTCTGATTCACTATGTCACTTACCCTATGTGCAGGGCATTGTAGTAGCTTAGGTATCTATGGTCACGACCACTCATAGCGACAGTTGTTAGTGGTCGTAATCATGAATACCTAAACTACTACAATGCAGTGCACATGGGGTAAGCGACATAGCTAATCAGAAGAACAATACTACAATTTTAATTGGAGGTATTTGCTAATATTATTATTACACCTACTACATAGTGGGATAGGATCTTGGAGATGGGAATACCCCTTTTTTTAGGATACAGTTGATGCTTTACAGTCTTCCTAGGTGTATACTTACTAGTTTATCAATGGTGGGAAAATAAGTTACCAATCTGTGCAACACAAAAAAAGAAAAAAAAAAAGCATTGAATCGGTGATTTGCATTTGTATAATAATGTGATAGCAGAGAGGTGCGGGCACCTGTAGCAGGCGGAGAAGCTTTCCACCGCCCCGTGCAGAGGGTTTCCCTCCAGCCACAGCTCTCTCAGCTCCAGGTTGTGGATCAGATCCAGCTCTTCAACTCTGCAAAGCTAAAAAAGAACATGTTCCCGTCACCAGCTACCACCAGAAAACACAGAGATTTGTTTGTTTCTCGCCTTCTTCCAAGAGCCACAAACCATTTTATTGTTCCGTCTATATGGCCTGGGTTTTTTTTCCCCAGGATGAGTATGGGCTTTCTATTCCTCCATTTTTGGGACTTGTAACTTTTTCTGTTGCTGGGGCTGGGTGAGGGTCTTTTTGTATTTTTATTCATACCATTTTGATCGATTGTTTTTTATTCCATTTTTGAGAAGTGCAGCGATCGAAAATTCAATTATTTTGATTTTAATTTTTTTAAACTGTTTACAATTTGGGTTCTTTATATTTTCATAGGATGGAGTTTTACGGATTCGATTTACCAATTTTTCTTTTTTTTTTTTTTGAATTTCATTATTTTTTAATTGGGAAAAGCGAGACAAATGAAAATTATGGGTTTTAGTTTATTTATTCATTTTTAAATACATTTTTACTTATTTTTGCCCTGGACTCTGCGACTGTTTGATCGCTTGTACTATACTGGGAACACAGATGTACAGAGATGGCAGGACGGGGGTCTTCAGGAGGCCACTGACTGCCACTATTACCCACCGGTACCCCACGATCGATGGCATATACGGGGTAATCGGAAAAGACGTCACGACGGCAGCAGACCCGATCCCTGCGCAAGGAGGCGACGTACCTCGTTATAGGAGAGGTTCAGACTCTGCAGGTGCCGGGTCAGGTAGAAGAGATGAGCAAAACCAGTCAGCTTGGAGAGACGACGACAACTCAGGTCCAAAGACTGAAGCTACAAAAATATATATAGAGAATTTCACAAACACCCTATGGACAGGGGGGCGCTGGTTCTTACCCCATGTATCATTAGCCCAAGAGTGACAAAAAAGATTGTGGGGGTCCCAGCGGGGTCCCCAAGGATCTCTAGTGGCATAGCCTAGTGTGGACCTGCTCAGGTCACAGATGGGGCTGTAATTAATAGTATTTATTATTACCTGGGGGCAACACTCCGAGATCATCTGCAGGACGACCTCTGCGGCTGCAGCGTGGGTCAGCGAAAGCACAATGTTGTCAGAAAGCAAATCTAAGGAAAGCAAATAACATTAGTGAGGAAGGGGCACGGCGCAGGCAGAGGAGAGAAGGCGAAGGGGCGCGGCCGGAGGAGAGGAGGCGACGGGGCGCCGGCAGAGGAGAGGAGGCGACGGGGCGCGGGCAGAAGAGAGGAGGCGACGGGGCGCAGGCAGAGGAGAGAAGGCGACGGGGCGCGGCCGGAGGAGAGAAGGCGACGGGGCGCGGCCGGAGGAGAGAAGGCGACGGGGCGCCGGCCGAGGAAAGAAGGCGACGGGGCCGTGAGCAAAAATCAAAGCATACCCACACATAACCGCTATACAGTACCTACAACACACACCATATAGTGCCCACACATAACCGCTATACAGTACCTACAACACACACCATATAGTGCCCACACATAACTGCTATACAGTACCTACAACACACACCATATAGTGCCCACACATAACCGCTATACAGTACCTACAACACACACCATATAGTGCCCACATAACCGCTATACAGTACCTACAGCACACACCATATAGTGCCCACACATAACCGCTATACAGTACCTACAGCACACACCATATAGTGCCCGCGCATAACCACTATACAGTACCTACAGCACACACCATATAGTGCCTGCACATAACCGCTATACAGCACCTACAGCACACACCATATAGTGCCCGCGCATAACCGCTATACAGCACACGCCATATCGTGCCCGCGCATAACCGCTATACAGCACACGCCATATCGTGCCCACGCATAACCGCTATACAGCACACGCCATATCATGCCCACGCATTACCGCTATACAGCACCTACAGCACACGCCATATAGTACCCACGCATTACCGCTATACAGCAAACGCCATATAGTGCCCACGCATAACCGCTATACAGCACCTACAGCACACACCATATAGTGCCCAGGCATTACCGCTATACAGTACCTACAGCACACACCATATAGTGCCCACACATAACCGCTATACAGCACACACCATATAGTGCCCACGCATAACCGCTATACAGCACCTATAGCACACACCATATAGTGCCCACGCATAACCGCTATACAGCACCTAGAGCACACACCATATAGTGCCCACGCATAACCGCTATACAGCACCTACAGCACACACCATATAGTGCCCACGCATAACCGCTATACAGCACCTACAGCACACACCATATAGTGCCCACGCATAACCGCTATACAGCACACATCATATAGTGCCCACGCATAACCGCTATACAGCACACACCATATAGTGCCCACGCATAACCGCTATACAGCACACACCATATAGTGCCCACGCATAACCGCTATACAGCACACACCATATAGTGCCCACGCATAACCGCTATACAGCACACACCATATAGTGCCCACGCATAACCGCTATACAGCACACACCATATAGTGCCCACGCATAACCGCTATACAGCACACACCATATAGTGCCCACACATAACCGCTATACAGCACACACCATATAGTGCCCACGCATAACCGCTATATAGCACACACCATATCGTGCCCACGCATAACCGCTATACAGCACCTACAGCACACACCATATCGTGCCCACGCATAACCGCTATACAGCACACACCATATCGTGCCCACGCATAACCGCTATACAGCACACACCATATAGTGCCCACGCATAACCGCTATACAGCACACACCATATAGTGCCCACACATTACCGCTATACAGTGCCTACAACACACACCATATAGTGCCCACACATTACCGCTATACAGTGCCTACAGCACACACCATATAGCGCCCACGCATAACCGCTATACAGCACACGCCATATAGTGCCCACACATAACGGCTATACAGCACCTACAGCACACACCATATAGTGCCCACGCATAACCGCTATACAGCACCTACAACACACACCATATAGTGCCCACGCATAACCGCTATACAGCACACACCATATAGTGCCCACGCATAACCGCTATACAGCACACACCATATAGTGCTCACACATAACCGCTATACAGCACCTACAGCACACACCATATAGTGCTCACACATAACCGCTATACAGCACCTACAGCACACATCATATAGTGCCCACACATTACCGCTATACAGTACCTACAACACACATCATATAGTGCCCACACATTACCGCTATACAGCACCTACAACACACACCATATAGTGCCCACGCATAACCGCTATACAGCACACACCATATAGTGCCCACGCATAACCGCTATACAGCACCTACAGCACACACCATATAGTGCTCACACATAACCGCTATACAGCACCTACAGCACACACCATATAGTGCTCACACATAACCGCTGTACAGCACCTACAGCACACATCATATAGTGCCCTCACATTACCGCTATACAGTACCTACAACACACATCATATAGCGCCCACACATTACCGCTATACAGCACCTACAACATGCATCATATAGCGCCCACACATTACCGCTATACAGCACCTACAACACACATCATATAGCGCCCACACAAGTTCTCAGTGTGGATTGTCACTGCTAATTTCACTTAATGGTTTGCAAAGAGTGAAATCTGTGGCCAAATCTGCAGTTAAGTTTTGCACAGATTTTGGTGCAGATTTTCTGTCCCATTTACAGAGGCTTTATGACAGTTATTGCTTCTGTTATAAACTGTGGACACAGCTCAGGTGTGAACAGAGGGCAATGTGATGAGAGCTGCTGGGCGGTGATGTCATTCCTGTCCTGCAGCCAGATATTATCCGCCTCTGATTGGTAGAATTAGAAGCCCCCCTCATTCCTTTCCTCTGCTGAATGCGGCCCTTGTCCCCCTCATTACCGCGCTCGTCCCCCCTCATTACCGTGCTCGTCTCCTCGGCCCGTCCCGCTCCTTCGCTTATTGTGCTGATGACTCCCGCGCTCTGGATTTCTGCCAGCACTAATGTTGTATCTCCTCCATCCCCCTCATCGGCAGGTGGAAGACCCCAGCCAGCCCAACGACGAGGGTCTCACAGCCCCCCACACCGCCGTGTGCGCCGGCCACACCGAGATCGTCCAGTTCCTCGTACAGTTCGGAGTGAAGGTAAACGCAGCAGACAGCGCCGGCTGCTGCCCCGAATATCGGCTCGCATTAAAGGGGTCGACAGAACCCCCCATCCCTTGTTAGAGGCCTGAGAGCACTTATTAAGCACTACCCCGCCCCCCCGGCCAGCACGTGACTCAGCCCCCGGCCAGATTGCATCAATGGGAGAAAAAGAAAAAAAATTCTTGGCCCAAGAAATAGAAAAGTTGAGCCCCCGAGGGTCTGGGTGATTTAGGACAGACGGTCTAGTTTTTCAGGGGGTTTTCTGTGGCGGTTTCTGTCGTTTTCTCCGCTTGGTGTCGCTGTCAGAACCCCGCTGCACTGCGCCGTCTCCTGCAACAACGTCCAGGTGTGTAAGTTCCTGGTGGAGTCCGGAGCCGTCGTGTGCGCCATGACCTACAGCGACCGCCAGAGGGCGGCAGACAAGTGCGAGGAGATGGAGGAGGCTACAGCCAGTGCTCCCAGCTCCTGTACGGTAAGTACAGACAATCCACCTGGCCACCTACAAGACATCGTTCACACTTACCTGGCATTTTTTACATTTTCTTAAATGCATATATTTTGATTTTATTAAAAATGGGATTTATTAAAATTTTTGCGTCTGATATCTGCAGAATGAGTTAACTGAGAATTCATCAGTGAGCTTGCAGCTTTTTTTTTTAAGCTGTCATTTTACTGAGCCTACATGAAAGCTGAGCAGAACTTTGTGTCAGTGAGAGGAGCTCACTGACAGGTCCTCAGTTGACTCATTCCACAGTCACTTAAAAGGCCTGTAAAAGCCAAACTGTGAAAAAATTTGAATGGAACCAAATTGCAAAAAATATTTGGCTCAAAAATAAATGCATTTAAATACAAAAGAAAGTCCCCAAAGGTGACCATAACATTTAAAGGGGAAATGCCCGCTCCAACCAGATCCCTATGGTTAGAGATTTCCTGGACACAGCCCTGCTCAGAGTGGAAAAACATGGCTGCTCTGGTACAGAAACAGCGCCACATCTGCTCACAGGCGGTATTGCAGGACCCTGAGCTGTAATACCAAATACAACCCATGGGTCAGGGTGGCGCTCTTTTCCGTAACAATTATTTCTGCAGAATTAAGAAAAAATTAAATGTTTTTATTCCCTGATGAAGTAAATGGTGAAGAATAAAAACGCAAGGTATATAAGAAAGCGCCTCAGTTTATTCCGGCGGGCGGGATGCTGAAGCTTCGATCCCCATGGTGCGAGCCTCCATGTGAGGCCGGTGTGGGGACTCGCCTCCTCTCCTGCCTGGAGGGCGCACATTAGCGGCCGCTGTAGGCGGATTAGGATGAACGGCTGGAATGTGCCGGATTATAGGGCCCCGGCTCTCACCGCTCCGGGCTGAGACAATAATCGTCTGCGCGCTGATTCCATCACTCAGAGGCGAACGCCCAGTAACCCTGTACGGCCGGGTCTGCCAGTCACTATAGCGGCAGGATGGGCCCTGAACACTGTCAGGAGTCAGTCATAGCAGGGGTCCTCCAAGTCACACCTGCTACCTACAGGGCACCAGGTCCAAGGCCAGAGTCCGGTAACTGACCTCCTCCCAGCGAGTGAGGCGGCACCCAGCGGAGGCCATACAGGAACAGAAGGGAGGCCATTGTAGAGCAAGTGCCCGGAAATGTGGCACCCAGAGAAGTCACCGCATACAAGCGCCCAGAGCTGAGCCCTCATCTAAGCCCAAAACAGGTTTAAGACGAGGAGGGGTTAATGCAGGAGAAAAACAGCGCAAATAATGATGGCAATACCGCCACTCATACCAGTATCATAGCAGTTATATTCTTATACAGGGGCAGTATCATAGCAGTTATATTCTTATACAGGGGCAGTATCATAGCAGTTATATTCTTATACAGGGGCAGTATCATAGCAGTTATATTCTTATACAGGGGCAGTATTATAGCAGTTATATTCTTATACAGGGGCAGTATCATAGCAGTTATATTCTTATACAGGGGCAGTATATAGCAGTTATATTCTTATACAGGGGCAGTATTATAGCAGTTATATTCTTATACAGGGGCAGTATTATAGCAGTTATATTCTTATACAGGGGCAGTATTATAGCAGTTATATTCTTATACAGGGGCAGTATTATAGCAGTTATATTCTTATACAGGGGCAGTATATAGCAGTTATATTCTTATACAGGGGCAATATCATAGCAGTTATATTCTTATACAGGGGCAGTATCATAGCAGTTATATTCTTATACAGGGGCAGTATCATAGCAGTTATATTCTTATACAGGGGCAGTATCATAGCAGTTATATTCTTATACAGGGGCAGTATCATAGCAGTTATATTCTTATACAGGGGCAGTATTATAGCAGTTATATTCTTATACAGGGGCAGTATCATAGCAGTTATATTCTTATACAGGGGCAGTATCATAGCAGTTATATTCTTATACAGGGGCAGTATCATAGCAGTTATATTCTTATACAGGGGCAGTATTACAGCAGTTATATTCTTATACAGGGTCAGTATCATAGCAGTTATATTCTTATACAGGGGCAGTATCATAGCAGTTATATTCTTATACAGGGGCAGTATCATAGCAGTTATATTCTTATACAGGGGCAGTATCATAGCAGTTATATTCTTATACAGGGGCAGTATTATAGTAGTTATATTCTTATACAGGGGCAGTATCATAGCAGTTATATTCTTATACAGGGGCAGTATTATAGCAGTTATATTCTTATACAGGGGCAGTATCATAGCAGTTATATTCTTATACATAGGAGCAGTATCATAGTAGTTATATTCTTGTACATAGGAGCAGTATTATAGTAGTTATATTCTTGTACATAGGAGCCGTATTATAGTAGTTATATTCTTGTACATAGGAGCAGTATTATAGTAGTTATATTCTTGTACATAGGAGCCGTATTATAGTAGTTGTATTCTTGTGCATAGGGGCAGTATTATAGTAGTTATACTCTTGTACATAGGAGCCGTATTATAGTAGTTATATTCTTGTACATAGGAGCCGTATTATAGTAGTTATATTCTTGTACATAGGAGCAGTATTATAGTAGTTATATTCTTGTACATAGGAGCTGTATTATAGTATTTGTATTCTTGTACATAGGGGGCAGTATTATAGTAGTTATATTCTTGTACATAGGAGCTGTATTATAGTATTTGTATTCTTGTACATAGGGGGCAGTATTATAGTAGTTATATTCTTGTACATAGGGGGCCGTATTATAGTAGTTATATTCTTGTACATAGGAGCCGTATTATAGTAGTTGTATTCTTGTACATAGCGGCAGTATTATAGTAGTTGTCTTCTTTTACATATGAATTTTCGTGTGTTGGGCAAATTGTATGAAATTCTGATAAACCCTTTTAATGTGGCAGTAGAAGATGTATTTTGTGCACCATGTATGTGGTTGTATATATTTCCTGAGGTTGGTTGGGAAGGTTTAGTCCATCCCAGAGACAGAAGGAATTAATGTGGGAATATTCGGATGTGATAATAGTTTGTAGCTTTTTGTTTTTTTGCCGAGATCCAATTAAAGTTGTATTTACACTGAAAGATAATCGCTCCTCTGCTCGTTTTCTGGATTTAGGCCATAATAAAGAGCAAATTAGTCAGAAATGGTTTTAACAATTATTTTTTTTTTTATTCAAAATCTGTATTTTACATTTTGTGATCTCTAAATTCTTTATCAATGTGAAACATTTTGTACATTTTTTTTTATATAGAGTCGAGCTAACTAGCTAATACACAAAATTCCTTTTTATTCCCTTTTTTATTTTGGAGAGGACACAAAAAATTGGAGGCAATAACTCTAGTTCTATTTTCTGCAGGTTGACTTTTACGCTGACTTTGTCCTTCTCATAGATCAAGAGAGCCAGGTCTGGCATAGACAAAGGGTCGCTTTTTAAGGGGCTAGAAATTAAATAGGCCTGAAATGGGCCAGAAGTGACCAGAAGGTACAAAGAACTATTTACTACTTGTACTTAGATTCTCTTTCTCATTCTCCCTTACACTTTCAACATGCTTACATATGCTTTTACTGTTTTTGCCCCCCTAATCCTCACTCTCCTTCGCTATCCCCTCACCCCAGCACCCTCTAACCAAATCATCATCTCTCCTTCCCTCCTTCCTCCCCACCTAACCTCATCCGCAGACCTGCTCCTCAACCTCAGATCAATCCTCCCAAAACATAAAACAAGCCGGACACTCTCTTTCTCCCACCTGCTCTCCCTCTCTCTGCTTCTCCTCACTGCTGGCGACATATCTCCCAATTCTGGACCCCCACAGCTTGCACCCTCCACCAACTCCCCCACCTGTCACACCAAACCAACTGCAAACTACCGCAACCCCTCCTATGCAAAACCGGTCCCCCTGACGCCCACCCCGCTGCTCCCTCTCTCTGGAGCACTGTGGAATGCACGCTCTGTCTGCAACAAGCTCCATTTTGTCCACGACCTCTTTACCTCTCGTCATCTCTCCTTCCTGGCCATCACAGAGACATGGCTAACACCCTCTGACACTGCCTCCCCTGCTGCGCTGTGTTACGGTGGCCTCCACTTCACCCACATTCCTCGCCCTGGAAACAGACATGGTGAAGGAGTGGGTCTTCTCCTCTCTAACAATTGCACCTTTAGCCCTACTCCTCCTCTTCCCTCCCTTATTCTCCCTTCTTTTGAAGTCCACTCTGTCCGCATTTACTCTCCCTCCAACCTCCAAGTGGCTGTCATATACCGACCCCCGGGCCCGATCACTGCCTTTATCGACCAATTCTCCACCTGGCTTCTTTACTTTCTCTCTGATGACATTCCCACAATCATCATGGGCGATTTCAACATCCCCACTGACACTCGCCAGTCAGCAGCATCAAAACTCTTGTCGTCGCTTACTTCATCCTTTGGACTTACTCAGTGGTCCTCCTCAGCCACCCACACAGACGGACACACACTAGACCTCATCTTCACCCGACTCTGCTCCCTATCTAACCTCAAAACCTCCCCCTACCCCTATCTGACCACGATCTACTTGCCTTCTGATCCCTGTCCTCCTCACCTGTCACCCATGTCCGGCAGCTAGCACACCCCCGCAGAAACCTTGCACATCTAGACACTCACACACTCTCTGACTCTGTTCTACCACTGACATCCATATCCTCACTCCATGACACAGACAGCGCCACTGCTTTCTACAATGCCACTCTCGCATCAACTATTGACTCGGTCGCCCCTCTTATGCATGGCAGAGCGCGACGAGCCAACAGGCAACCCTGGCACAACAACCTCACTAAACAGCTTCGACAAGCGTCCAGGGTTGCGGAGCGGCGTTGGAAGAAAACACATACTCAAGAAGACTTCACTGCATTCAAACAAGCAACGCTCGCATTCAACTCAGCACTCACCTCTGCTAAACAGGCCTACTTCACAACCCTCATATCCTCCCTATCCTACAACCCCAAACAGCTATTCAACACTTTTAACTCTCTCCTCCACCCTTCACTGCCCCCTCCGACCTCCCTCATCTCCGCCGAGGAGTTTGCCACACACTTCAAAAACAAGATTGACCAAACACGACAAGTCTTCACTGTCCGACCACCACAACCCCTTTGTTTTCCACACCATTTCCCTAACTCCATAACCTCCCTTCCCAACATCACGGAAAGAGACCTTACTCATCTCCTCTCCAAATCACACCTCACCACATGTGCACTCGACCACATCCCATCCCACCTCCTCCCCAATCTCACCCCCACACTCGTCTCATCCCTAACCAATCTCTTCAACCTATCACTATCCTCTGGTACTTTCCCTGCTGCCTTCAAACATGCCACAATCACGCCCATCCTCAAAAAGCCATCCCTCAACCCATCCGCCCTGTCCAGCAATCGCCCCATATCGCTGCTCCCATTTGCCTCCAAACTCCTTGAGCAACACGTTCACGCC
The DNA here is from genome assembly GCF_046119375.1 of Phyllobates terribilis. Taxonomy (NCBI): domain Eukaryota; kingdom Metazoa; phylum Chordata; class Amphibia; order Anura; family Dendrobatidae; genus Phyllobates; species Phyllobates terribilis. The sequence goes on along the minus strand of NW_027363569.1, from coordinate 93,942 downwards.
AAACTTTCCTCCCACTTTTCATCTAACTCTCTCTTCGACAACCGACAATCCGGCTTCCGCCCCCACCATTCCACCGAAACTGCCCTTACCAAAATTACTAATGACCTGCTCACAGCCAAAGCTAACAGACAATTCTCTGTACTCCTTCTTCTTGACCTGTCCTCTGCTTTCGATACACCACTGCCTCCTACTACAGATCCTCTCTTCCTTTGGCGTCAAAGACCTTGCCCTATCCTGGATCTCCTCATACCTTTCTAACCGCACATTTAGCGTCTCCCACTCCCACGCTACCTCCTCACCCTGCCCCCTCTCTGTTGGAGTCCCTCAAGGCTCTGTCCTAGGACTCCCTACTCTTCTCAATCTATACCCTTGGCCTGGGACAGCTGATAAAATCCTATGGCTTCCAGTACCATCTGTACGCTGACGACACCCAGATCTACCTCTCTGGCCCAGACGTCACCTCTCTGCTGTCCAGAATCCCAGCATGTCTATCAGCCATATCCTCCTTCTTCTCCTCCCGCTACCTCAAGCTCAATGTGGACAAAACTGAACTCATTATCTTTCCACCACCTTGCATATCCTTCCCACCTGATCATTCTATCACAATAAATGACATCACTCTTTCCGCTGTACCGACATTCTGCTGCCTCGGAGTAACCCTTGACTCCGCCCTGTCCTTCAAACCCCACATCCAAGCTCTCGCCACCACTTGTCGCCTCCAGCTCAAAAATATTTCCAGAATCCGTCCTTTCCTCAACCCTAACTCTACTAAACTGCTTGTGCACGCCCTCATCATCTCCCGCCTCGACTATTGCAACATCCTCCTCTGTGGCCTCCCTGCTAACACTCTCGCACTCCTCCAGTCTATCCTCAACTCTGCTGCACGACTTGTTCATCTCTCGCCTCGCTACTCCTCTGCTAAGCCCCTTTGCAAATTGCTTCACTGGCTCCCATTCCCCCAGCATATCCAGTTCAAACTACTAACACTGACCTACAAAGCCATCCATAACCTCTCTCCTCCGTATATCTCTGAACTAATCTCCCGATATATTCCCTCACGTAACCTCCAGTCCTCCCAAGACCTCCTTCTCTCCTCCACACTTATCCGTTCCTCACGCAATCACCTCCAAGATTCCTCCCGAATATCCCCTATCCTCTGGAATTCTGTGCCTCAACACGTCCGATTATCCTCCACATCCGGATCCTTCAGACGGAACCTGAAAACCCATCTCTTCAAGAAAGCTTACAGCCTGCAATGACCCCGCTGCCTCCTCAACAACACCGGAGCTACTGCAACCCCCAACCTATTGTCTCCTCCCCACTCCTGTAGAATGTAAGCCCGCAAGGGCAGGGTCCTCCTCCCTCTCTACCAGTCTATCATTGTTAGTTTGTTTACTGTAAGTGATATTTTTACTTGGTATGTAACCCCTTATGTACAGCGCCATGGAATCAACGGCGCTATATAAATAAATAATAATAATAGCTGGGAGTTTGCTACAGTTGTATCTGTTCTAAACCATCAGACTGAACCTCTTCCTTCTGTATTGATATATTGTACCAGGATAAGATCTGTAAGAATGTACCAGTGTGAAAAGTATTTGGTCAGAACGAGTCTTCATTCACTGCCGGAAAGCAGAGATCTAGAAATGTGAAGCATTTGAAACATAGTGTTAGAAAGTTCAGAAAATTCCATTTTGCAATGATTAAAGTTCCGTTGTGAATTTTAGCGTGACTGGACCGTTCTTGCGGAAATGTTTCCTGCCTCCTTCACTTAGATTCAGATCATACAGATAGTCAGACACCGCATTATCTCTGATACTATGGCCGATACAGCGCACATATAGATTATACAATAGAGTCCAAAAGTTTTGCTTTTTTTTTTTTTAAAATGTGATGACTTCTTTTCTGGTTGTTGTGATGCCATTTCCCTGGTGAGGAATTGAAAGTGCATGAAGTTGTCATCATACAAGACCTTAATTGTAACCAAAATGCTTTTGAATATAGGAATGGTCTTTTAATTAAAGAAAACTGACGGCCAAAAGTTTTGCATCTACTATTTATTGATCACAACATAGAGAGTAATTCATTCTTTACAATGCCATAACTTAGTATTTTGTAACATAACCTCTTGCTTTAGTTCCTGCCGCACCGCATTGAAGCCACTCGGGTATTCAAGACATCTTGAGGGATCTTGCTTCGTTCCATTTGCTGACGCCGGCCCTGATTCAATCCCATTTGTGTCAAATTCTGTGCATGTTATCAGGCCAAAATCACCAGGGTATGTGAACTTTTGATCAGGGTCATTTGGATGTTTTTGGATGCCATTAAGATTTAAAAAGAGAAAACACAGTAGTTTGACAATAAATGGCTTCACCCAACCAATAACCATGAGTGGAGAAAAAGTTTTTTTGTTCTCATTCATATTCTCTGAAACAAGACCAAGAAAGGAAAAATTCTGCCGGGGTATGTAAACTTTTGAGCACAACTGTATCCTTGTTCATGGTAGCATTCATATTTCCATCAATTCTATGCCAATGGCCGATGCAGAAAAGCAGCCCAAAACCATGAGATTGCCACCACCATGTTTCACTGTAGGCGTTTGGTACCTTACATCATTACGTTTTCCAATTCTGCAGTATATACAGTGCTGCCATCACTACCAAACAGATTGAACTTGGATTCATCCGACCCCAACACCTTAGACCAATCTGTCTCTTTCCGTTGGCTGTGTTCTTTGGCAAACACAAGTCGGACCTTCCGGTTCTTTGCAGAGATGAAAGGCTTCTTGACTGGAACTCGTGCATTCAGCCCTACTGCTTAGTCGTCGCGACTCACTTTGACCCCATATTCTTTGTTCATTTTGTGGACATCAGATACTGACTTTTTCTTTATAATGTGATCAACTCTGGAGGAAGTTCTCCTTGGTCGTCCACTTCTAGGTTTGCCGGCTGTTCCAGAACCTTCTTTTTCTTTCTTTAATATATCTGACACTTGACTCTGAGAACAGGTGAATTCCATAGCTGCCTCTTTATGGCTTTTCCCTGACTTCACTCCCAGAATAATAAGCTTCCTGACATCTGGTGATAAATTTGGCTTTGTCTCTGCCATGTTTTTAACCTAAAAACGCAAAAAAAAAAAATTTAGGCAAAATTCGACTGCCCATAACAAAATATGCAAAACATTTGTTCCAGCAAATGTTGAAAACTAACACATAAAGGGATAAAACAATGTCCAACACAATTTTTGTCCTGATAGCTGACAATCATTTGCTTCCAGTTAACTAAAATCACCAGAAAAATGGCCTCACAACAACCAAACAGAAGCAATCACAATTTAAAAAAAAAAATGCTAAACTTTTGGTGGCTACTGTATTCATACAGTCAGGTTTAGCTGAGCTGCCTTTATCATTTGGCACACAGTACAGTATCACAACATTTAATGTGGCTGCAGGGAAACTAGGCTGTACTTTTGGAGATGCATATAAAAATATTTTTGGTTTTGTCACTCGGCCTCAAAAAATTTAGTTACATATCTGGTAAAAACCCCTGAGCCCTCCTGAACCCTGCTGCTTTTCTGCCGTTTTGCACTGCGTCGCTCCATTGCAGAGATACTGCACTCCGAAAGCAACAAATGTGAGTATGTGAAATCTCTGCTTTGCAGTACAACTTTGCATTTTTTTAGTCTTATTTTGGAGTGCGCACTTTCACCCCTCCCTCCAAGACGCTGCCAATGATCACATGCTCGACTACTAGATCTTCTCCTGATCTGTGGAAGCAGAGAAGAAACAGCCCGTTGCACTACAAGCAGAGATTTCACATGCAGCGCTCCAAAAAACGCAAATGTGAATATCTCTGCAATGGAGCGACGCAGCAAAAAACGGAAAAGAGCTGCAGAATCGGAGGAGCTCAGGGACTTTTACAAGGTATTTAAGGAATCACCCTGTAAGAATTTAATTTTATCGTTCTGGGTCCAATTACTGGAAAGTGGATTGTATTATGTGTTGTGCACAGATATTACTCAGTATTGCAGGGTCTGATTACTGCACACTGGGGTCAGGTGGCTTTAGTGGTCCTATCACTGTCTTATTACAGTTTTTGTGGAGCATTATATGGCGGCACACGCAGTTTGGTACATGTGATGGGTCTCCTAACCATTTTCCTTCTGTATTTTTTTTACAGAGAAGGACGGGAAGGCTTTCCATCCAACCTACGAGGAGAAGCTGAGGCTGGTGGCTCTGCACAAACAAGTCCTCCTGGGACCGTACAACCCCGACACGTGCCCCGAAGTCGGCTTCTTCGATGTCCTGGGCAACGATAGGAGGTAACGAACGTCGTGTGCTTTGTTTGTGTATCACATTCCTATAAAAAAAGTAGCCACTTTGTAAATAGCCTAACGCTTTCTTATCGTTTTGTATACACAGCACTGATGCAGATCTGTGTGTCTCCATGGTTACAGACTACACTACATATGTAGTCTGATCCTGCCATTGTATATTTTTCACCACTAAAGTAGCAGTCAGGGACTGCAGGGTGAACCTCATTACCATGAGCATTTATGGGAGCTGTGTACGCAAAACGGCAACAGATTTTCCATCATGGGCATGCATCGATCTGATGTGTCCAAAAAAAAAAATAGGAATTGAAATGCAAAGTTTAATAGAAAACTGCAGACTGTTTCTTGCATAAAACTGAGCGACGATGCGTTTTTAACCTCTTCATAGAAGCCTTTGCTCCCTCTGAGCGTCGTTCACACACTGTCGTCTTTCTCACAGGAAAGAATGGACGGCCCTGGGCAACCTGAGCAAGCAGGAAGCCATGACGGAGTTTATCACCCTCCTGAACAGATGCTGCCACCTCTTCTCCACATACGTCACATCCCATAAAATAGAGAAAGAAGAGCAGGAGAGAAAAAGGTACTAATCCCTACAATCCGTACATCCGGCATCGGTGCTGCACGGTAACTGCTGGTTTCCTCCAGAAACAGCGCCACACGTGTCCACAGGCTGTGCCTGGTATTGCAGCTCAGTTCTATTAAAGTGAATGGGGCTGAGCAGCAAGGTGACGCACAACCTGCAGACAGGTACCTGAAAACAACTCCAGCACTAATAGTTACTGGAGACGTTCTTAAAGGGACCGCTCTGCAGATTGTGCAGTGAACCCACCCAACTCTACCAGAAGAGGCGCTGGTGATGCTGATAGATAGGAGATGGTTTGCAGCGGTTTTCTATGGATGCCGGACCAGGGTCCTGCAAATCTTTCCGCTCCAGTCTATAGCAGAGGTTAACAGCAGTCGCTATCTCACAAGATAGATGATGATCGACATCTGGGTCACGTTTTTCCACACTTAAAGGGGTTGTCTGTTAGTTTAAAGGAGCTTTCTGTTTCCTGCAGCCAATCACTGGCAAGTACAGCATGAGACCGTAGAAACCAGTGATCGACTGCAGCAGTCACATGGATTATATACAACATCATCGCTGCAGGAAAAAAAGTGATGGCCGCCAGAGTGTGAGCACGGGAGAAGTGAAGGAGTCATCAGGCGAGAAATATTTTTTTTTTATGGGTCAATTTTGTAAAATTTCCAACTGCCTTAAGTGGTATCAAATCCCTATCATATCACTAACTTAAAGCCGCAGGAGTTCTTAAACTTTGACTAAGTTCAATACATAGAATCCAACCTGCAGTGTAAAGCATGGGGGACAAAACAGCAGTATGAGACTGATAGGACATGAGGCATCTTTCAGGTTACCTTCTACTCCAGTACAAATTGCAGTATACAGTGGTGGCCAAAAGTATTGGCACCCCTGCAATTCTGTCAGAGTGCCATGGGCTTTAAACTTCTTGATGACACTGCGCACGGAAGACACAGGAACATTCAGGTCTTTGGAGATGGACTTGTAGCCTTGAGATTGCTCATGCTTCCTCACAACTTGGTTTCTCAAGTCCTCAGACAGTTCTTTGGTCTTCTTTCTTTTCTCCATGCTCAATGTGGTACACACAAGGACACAGGACAGAGGTTGAGTCAACTTTAATCCATGTTAACTGGCTGCAAGTGTGATTTAGTTATTGCCAACACCTGTTAGGTGCCACAGGTAAGTTACAGGTGCTGTTAATTACACGTATTAGAGAAGCATCACATGATTTTTCAAACAGTGCCAATACTTTTGTCCACCCCCTTTTTTAGGTTGGGTGTGGAATTGTATCCAATTTGGCTTTAGGACAATTCTTTTTGTGTTTTTTCATTGAAGACAAATTAAATGAAGATAATAATACCAAAGAATTTGTGATTGCAATCATTTTCAGGAAGAAACGGAGTATTATCTGACAGAATTGCAGGGGTGCCAATACTTTTGGCCACCACTGTAGCTGGAGTCGGTGATTATGGATTTACGGAGCAGTCGGTATGTAAGACCGGAGGGATCATGGACCGGACTTCTGCTTTAAGTCCCAGGAAGTGAGAACGGTTGACGCTGCTGCAAAAATCATGTCCGACATAGTTCAGTGTAAAGCGTCATCTGCTGACTTTACAGGAGAGAAGAGGAGGAGCGGAGACGGCCGGAAGAGGAGGAGCGGCAGCGGCTGCTGCGAGAGGAGGAGAAGCGGAGGAAAGAAGAGGAGCAGAGGCTGCGGAGAGAGGAGGAAGAGAGGATGCGAGCGGAGGATGAACGGTGTAGAATGGAACAGCAGAAGTAAGTACTCCCATCGGAAGTCACTCATCTTTCTTAAAGGATATTTTTGGGTGGGTCACTCATTCAGGACCCTCGTAGTATGAGCCATAGTGCAAGGAGCAGTCTGTTGTATGCAATGCTGGTGACCGGTTGGAGGGTACATGCGCTGGGGTCACCAACAATGGGGTCCACGGAGCCCTGTCACATTCATTTTAATGGAAAATTACTAAAGCTCTGCCGGCCACAGGCAATGGTGGGTGCAGCAGTCATTAGGGCAGGACCGTGCATTTGTGTTTCAAATCTTAATTCTATTTTTTTTTTGCAGGCAGCAGATCATGGCCGCCCTGAACTCGCAGACAGCGGTGCAGTTTCAGCAGTACGCAGCGCAGCAGTACCCGGGGAACTTCGAGCAACAGCAGCTCCTGATCCGGCAGCTGCAGGAACAGCACTACCAGCAGTACATGCAGCAGCTGTACCAAGTGCAGCTCGCTCAGCAACAGGTAGACGCAGCGCACAGACCCCCGAGCCTCGCTGCTCTGAGCTGCATTTACCTGTCGGACCATGTTCCCACGTAGCATAAATGCTGCAGGGTTTGGTTTTTTTTTCAGAAAATCCCCTGTGTTTAAAACGGTGTTTCCCAAACTCCAGTCCTCACGGCCCCCATAGGTCATGTTTTCAGGATTTCCTTAGTATTTCCATCACCTGTGTAATACTATCAAGGCATCAGGAATTCTCTCACCTGTGTAATACGAAGGAGATCCTGAAACATGACCTGTGGGGGCCGTGAGGACTGGAGTTTTGGAAACACTGGTTTAAAAGTTAGAGCAAACTTCTTGTGCTTCCCGGAAAACTCCTGGCCGCTGTGCATCTAAAGACGTTGCTGAAATTTGTGTTTTTTTGGTTTGTTTATTTTTTCCTGTGGAGTCGAAAAAATGCATGAAAAAATGCCCTCGCTTCTTGTACAGAATTAATAAAACCTTCAGATCTTCAACAATAAATGGGGTAAAAACAGCTGTAAAAATACGATAATCAGAGTAGATTGCTATTGCGGGTTTTGATGTAGAAAATAAACCCTGCACTTTACGCTCCCTGGAACCTGAACTAATTAACTAATTGTTTTTAGTAAGAAAAAAATTGCGCGGCTGAGTTTTGCTCTTGATGATGGCGGTGCGCTGAGTAGCTGGTTGATTAGATGCAGCGTTTATAAGTGGAAGACAGTGGGATTTGTGTGCAGCGTCTATTGGAGCCTGTGGTTGTCTGAAACGCTGCCTCATTAGAAGTTAAGCTTCTTTGTTCTTCCCCTCATGCTTTACACTGCAGTTTTGCTTCGCAGCATACAAGAAATGAAGAATGCTCATAAATGACGTGGTGTTACCCTCTCCTTACCCTCTCGGCCTTACAGAAACAGCAGGAGGCACTTTCGGCTGGAACCAGCTCCCCTGTCAGTTCTCCATCCAAGATGAACATGGGAAGCATTACCGGCTCCGGAGAAGCCCCCTCGGTCAATGGACAAACCCACCCACACATAGACAATGCTGAGAAAGAACTGGAGGCCGACCCCGCTGGAAGACCTGCTGGAGAACGGGCCTAAAGGTGCGTCCTATTGACCTCAGTGGGGTTGGGGTCTGTTGGGTGGACAATCAGACGATACCTGGACATTGGCTAATGGTTTATGTTTGCTCATTATTTTTCCACTTCCTTCTCTCTACAGAGTCCACGCCGGTCATTGCTGCCCCATCCACGTGGACAAGACCCCAAATTAAAGACTTCAAAGAGAAGATCCGGCAGGACGCGGACTCAGTCATCACCGTCGGAAGAGGAGAGATGGTCACAGTCCGGGTCCCCACATACGAGGAAGGCTCCTATCTTTTCTGGGAGTTTGCCACAGATAACTTTGACATTGGTTTTGGGGTTTACTTTGAATGGACAGACTCCCCAAACACGGCTGTGAGCGTGCACGTCAGCGAGTCCAGCGAGGACGAGGACGAAGGTACTTTGTACAATTTTCATACTTCATTCTTGTACAATAAATACTGTAGCAGGTCTTCACTGCGTCTCACCCCCTCTTCCTGAAGTGGTCGGGGGTCTCTCGAGAAGCAGCATCTTACCCCCTCGTTTTAAGGAGGTTGGGGCTCGAGAAGCAGTGTCTTACCCCCTCGTCTTAAGGAGGTTGGGGCTCGAGAAGCAGTGTCTTACCCCCTCGTCTTAAGGAGGTTGGGGCCTCTCGAGAAGCAGCATCTCACCCCCTCGTCTTGAGGAGGTCAGGGCCTCTCGAGAAGCAGCGTCTCACCCCCTCGTCTTGAGGAGGTCAGGGCCTCTCGAGAAGCAGCGTCTCACCCCCTCGTCTTGAGGAGGTCAGGGCCTCTCGAGAAGCAGCGTCTCACCCCTTGGTCCTGAGGAGGCCCCCTCATCCCCAATCCTGGTACGCATGGCACCCCTCATCCCCAATCCTGGTATGTATGGCACCCCTCATCCCCCAATTCTGGTATGTATGGCACCCCTCATCCCCCAATTCTGGTATGTATGGCACCCCTCATCCCCCAATTCTGGTATGTATGGCACCCCTCATCCCCCAATTCTGGTATGTATGGCACCCCTCATCCCCCAATTCTGGTATGTATGGCACCCCTCATCCCCCAATTCTGGTATGTATGGCACCCCTCATCCCCCAATTCTGGTATGTATGGCACCCCTCATCCCCCAATTCTGATATGCATGCCCCCTCATCCCCAATCCTGGTATGAATGGCAGCCCTCATCCCCCAATCCTGGTATATATGGCACCCCTCATCCCCAATCCTGGTATGTATGGCACCCCTCATCCCCCAATTCTGGTATGTATGGCACCCCTCATCCCCCAATTCTGGTATGTATGGCACCCCTCATCCCCCAATTCTGGTATGTATGGCACCCCTCATCCCCCAATTCTGGTATGCATGCCCCCTCATCCCCAATCCCCAATAAAGTACACAGCGTTCAAAGCGCTGCCAATAACGCCCATGTGCACATACCCTTATACTCACCTTCCTTCCTCACCTCTGCTCTGCTTCCTTTTCTGCTGCAGCAGCTCATGTCAGCATCTGAGCAGCGCATGACGTCACTGCCATGCGCTCTCAGACGCTGAGCTGCTGGCACATTCACTCCTCTCCACGCCGGGACTATGGGCGTGGAGAAGAGTGAATATGCACTCTCTTTAGTAGCGGGCACTGTCAGCAGGAACTGCGGCTCAACGCTTCTCTGTGCCCGCTACTAAAGAGAATGAATATTCATCCTTCTCCATGGGAGTGGAGAAGAGGGAATATTAATTTCTCTTTAGCAGCGGGCACACGTGGTAGCTGCAGCAGCGGCTACAGCGTGTGCCCCGCTCCTCCACCGTCACAACCTGCCCCACCACTACACACCACCAGAATTTCTATATACTCGAGTATATACCAGAGTATAAGCAGAGAGGGGCTTTATCAGAACAAAAAATGTGCTGAAAAACTCGGCTTATACTCGAGTATATACGGTATATTAAAAATCTGGTGAATTAGATGATGATTGGAAGAGACGAGATCAATCATAACGTATGCAGCGGATACCACCACTGGCGCCCTCAGTATTCCTGTAGCCAGAAGACCACCACCAGGAGGAGTTAACAGAGCGGCCGGTCATACATGCACCCTGCCTCTGCCAGGAGGAGTTAACAGAGGGGCCGGTCACATATGCCCCCTGCCTAAGTCAGGAGGAGTTAACAGAGCGGCCGGTCATACATGCACCCTGCCTCCGCCAGGAGGAGTTAACAGAGGGGCCGGTCACATATGCCCCCAGCCTAAGTCAGGAGGAGTTAACAGAGCAGTCAGCCACACATGCACCCTGCCTCCGCCAGGAGGAGTTAACAGAGGGGCCAGTCGCACATGCCCTTTGCCCTTCAATGGCTGCAAGACCACCGCCAGGAGGAACATACTGGTCACACATGCACTCCGACACTACATACCAAGTCCACGGCACGGACAAAGATCGCCGATCCATAGATTCAGAAAGGAGCAGCAGGGTGCACTCGTGATCGTTCAGCTCCCCCTGGCGGTGGGGAAAACATAAGAATGGATCCTGCACCGAGACGGACTTACCCATACCAGACATACTCACTGGGCCAGAGTTTGTGCTGGGCTCTGCAGATGCAGCTTTAGGGGCAGACACATCCATCTTTAGAACCTCAGTCCTTCCTTATGGTGTCTTCCATCAGGGTCCTTTTATACAGGAACTGAGATCCAGCGCTGTCCTCATCCAATAGGATGAGGCCCCCCCCTCTCCTGATATCAGGTCCACCAATCCTGATTATTGCACTTTTTTAATTGAAATTTCAAATTTCCAAAATGGCAGTGCATTCCACCCTGGAACGCAACCAGAAGTGACGACGCGGCCATTGAATGGACCGGCGCGCGTCACTTCCTATGAGCTCTCCATGCGGCCAGCTATACACCGGAGGAGAGTGTTGCGCTCAGGGAGAGGGGGAGACATCGCAACTGGCTGGGGAGCTACAGGAGGCCCCCAGCCAATATCTTCTCACCATCCAGCATTGAATGAGCACTGGAGGAAGGTGCTGTCCCGCCGGGAGGAAAGAGCAGCGGACATGGAAGGAAGGCACAGGGCGATCGATCCACGGCTACCCGGCTGAAAGGTACTGATTTTTGGGGAAGTAGATTGCCGGCCACAGCCGCACCAGAAGGAAACCTCTTCATCCCTTAGGGACAAGAAAAACACTGAGGTTAGAGGGAAGGGAAGGGCTATTTAACCTCTTGGTTCCTGTCCCTAATTAGGATGGGGAGGCAACCTCCTGTTGGTGCTGTCCTGGAGGGGATTAGAGAAAGCAGCATGTGAGTGCAGCCTAAGGCTATGTTCACACATTGTGTTTTTATGCAAATTAAAAGCTGCTTTTTACAATGTCGGCAAAAGCTAGGAGATTTCAGAAATCTCAGGTTCACGCTTATTTTTTGTTTTACTCTTCCTGACTGAATTGGAAAACTGATGCATGTTAATTCTTTCACTCATAGAAAGTTACAAGTAAGTGCAAAAAAGCAGCAGAAATGCAGCAGAAAACGTTGCCAACAGTTCTTGCAGCGCTTTTAGTGAAAAAAAAAAAAAAAAAAAAAAAAAAAACACAGGTATGGCTGGACGTGAAACCCATTTATTTCTGTGATTTTCCCGCATTTAAACCTAAATGTCTTGGTTTCATCACCCGAGATGGCAGATAGGATTAGTACATTTTAATTAAATTAGTGATATGTGTAAAAGGAAACAATACCTGATATCTCAATGCACCGCCAAGTCTTGGGTAAACTATGACTGACCAATTCCCCTAGCTGTTTTTACACTTCCAATTGTGTATTTTTTCATGCATAGTCACTAGTTTTTCAGACATAAAAATCTTGTTCCACTAAATAATTGTATCAAATTGCCCCTTTTCCCCAAAATGTTTTCTGGTGTCACATCCGTCTGTTGTTGGTGGCCTAACACCTTGCATTGCTCATGCTTGTATGGTGGAAGCAAAGCTGAACTTTGGGATCCTGAAGAACGCAGCAAAAAGACGCAATAAAAAACTGTTTTTTGTCTGCAGCTTTTTTACTATCAAGACATCAAGTTTTGGCTGCATAAAAAAACAGCAGCAAAAACGCAGCGTGTGAACATACTGTAAAAACATGACGCCTTTAACAAGTTCAATTGCAAACCTTTCTGGTAAAACTACATGTAACATGGGTCATATTGTGCACTTACTCTTTACAGCAAGTGCCATAAACCACCAATACCCCCCTATTGCAATCTCTATATACGTCGGTGGAGATTTGGCTACACACAGACGCACCTCCTCATTCCAATATATGGAGAATGCGGCTGAAAATGTGTGAACAAGGGTTTGAAAATAACTGCATGTAGCTGTAGAGTCACCATCAATCTTACTGGGGAGCCCTTAGCAGCTGGGCCTGGAGCTGTGAGGTCATCATCTACATGGCGGTGATGTCACGATCTACATGGAACTCTGGTGTCATCATCGGCTCTATGACATCACAATGGGAGTAAAGTGTATAGAATGCCTGAGCGCAGAGCCGGGGCTGTCTTTTGTGTGACTCTTTATTGGATACACAAAGCTAAAGGAATAAAAGGAGAAAGAAGGAGAAAGAAAGCGACGCCATCATGAGGATTCATGGACGTCCCCGTTATGGCCAGTGGCTGCTGGTCAAGGCTCTCTCTTCCTGCAAGTCAATTGGCTTTAGCCTTCTGACCCGATTCAGGAAATCCCATCGCAATTGGAGAACACTGCTGCAGGATTCCTTCCTGGCCACGAAATCTGCCACCATTACAGCAGTCAGGCGCTTCAGGTCAGTTGCTATAACCAGACGTAAAGACCAAGTCATCAGCCAAGACAGCGGTGAGAAGAGCCCAACCTACATAGTAGGTGATACTGAATCCACTGCCAGCATTGCAGAAAGTGGAGAGGATCTTGCCGATCCAGAATGTGCACAAGGTGCACACGAGGGGCTGCTACAAACAAGACCCCGGGACAATCTAAAAAGAAAAGCACCAACCTCCGAGGACAGTCAGCCCAAGATGCTGCCACCGGCCAAGAGAGCTGCTACAGAAAACCTTTCTGATCTACTGAGAGAGGTAACCCCGGAGATGGAGACCCCACAAGTGGAGATGCCCGATATCGGGAAACAGGAGGACATCCTGTCTCCAGAGCAGTTAACCATCCTGCTGAGCAAAGGGGAGGAAGGCTTCCTGGATGATGAGATCGTCATGATGGCCCAGGACCTGCTGCAGAGTCAGTTTGAGGGTTTTGATGGCCTGCAGCCCCCCTGCGCTCTTCTAGTGCCAGGGTACAGTGTACTGAAGAATGCTGTACAAATCCACTATGATGAGGAGAGGGTGCACTGGCTGACCACCTTCTACAAAAATGGCCAAATCTTTGTGGCCGACAGCATCAACTCCGGAAATCTGACTCCGTCCATCTGTGAGCAGATTATCAACCTGTACAGTGAAGTGGTCGAAGAGCCCCTGAAACATCTGACATTTATCGATGTGGATCAGCAGAGGAACAGCTATGACTGTGGCTTATTCGCCATAGCGTTTGCCTACGAGCTTATAGCAGATGGCGGTGAACCCAGAGCAGAGTTCCGGCATCGGTTGATGAGGACTCATCTGATATCCTGCCTGCAGACCGGCAGGATCAGCGCATTTCCCAAAAAGGTCAGGAAGTGACTCCATGCCTATAAACAGCATGTAGAGTCAATGACGGTCCACAAGATCGCCCTGACCTTCAACCGGACACGACCCTGGACCACAGACCAGCCTGCACCAGTAAGTAACCATGGACTTTCCATAATACCCTCAATATAGTGAATGTATAAATATGATGGGGGGGGGGGCGCTGCCATTATTGGAGCCGTTTATCATTAAAGCTTAGCTCCAGCCCCTATAAAGATGTATTAAGAGATTAATTATAGCAGGATTATAAGGGGTTTTCTGTTATTTTGTACACAGAGGTGTGAACCAGAACAAGAATGGCCCCCGCAGCTATAACAAGTGTCGGTGTTTCTGTCATCACCATGGACCAAATATAATCCAGGTAAGAGGAGTGTACTGAGCAGCAGTGACCGGGAGTAAATCGTGTGAACGTCTCGGATATTAAATATTCGGCTGCTCCATGATCAGTTCTGTTCCCTCTTTCTACAGATCACTATAAGCGAGCTGGGGTCCCACTAAGAAGACGGGGTACAGCTGGAGGTGACGGCTATAAGAAGTCAATGATGTGGCGGCCGCCATGTCAGGAGCAGAGGAGCCGCACTTCAGGACGAGGCAGATTCCGGGCTCGGTCTCTGTTCTCATTACTTTCTGCAGTCAGATGTAATCACTGAATAAGTGAATTTTCTGCTGCATCAACCCCGATCTACAACACAAGCTGCCATCATCCAGCACTGCCCAAGGGAAGGGCAGGCCCTCAGACATGGTTCCCTAGAGGTTTCCTCCACCGGGGGTTTTTCCTCTCCTGAGTTCTGACGGACGACTCTCCGTGAGCCCATCATCATCAGGGCCACATGACTATTGCCCCACACGACTGGTGGGAAATTCTACATTTGATATCTTGTATGAAGCCAATAAAGAATTCAATTAATATCTAGCAGCCGTGTATCTGAATTTATTATGTTTCGTCTACTATGTATAGTACAGAATTTGGTGAACTCCAGGGGGAATATACAGGGGTGCAGTATTGCAATAGTGTTATAATACTCGCATTTACAGGTGCTTCTCACACAATTAGAATATCATCAAAAAGTTAATTTATTTCAATTCTTCAATACAAAAAGTGAAACTCATATTATATAGAGTCATCACAGAGTGATCTATTTCAAGCGTTTATTCCTGTTAATGTTGATGATTATGGGTTACATCCAATGAAAACACAAAAATCATTATCTCAGTAAATTAGAATAATTAACAAAAAACACCTGCAAAGGCTTCCGAAGCATTTAAAAAGGCACCTTAGTCTGTTTCAGTAGGCTCCAGAATCATAGGGAAGACTGCTGACTTGACAGATGTCCAGAAGGCAGTCATCTGAGCCTAAACCACATTTAGCGTCCACATGTTTGGCCTTTCTGTAGTGATGACAGCCGGCCTAAATTACAGGTGTGTGTCTCCAGAAGCATGGGCTGGACACAATGTACTGGTCACTACAATGTATTGGGGGCTACAGCGTACTGAGGACTACAACGTACTGGTCACTACAATGCAGATTTGCAATTTTCACTCAGCAACATCCACTGCTGCTTGTATCTGGAAAACTCACTACACTTGCAGATAAATTCCCAAAGGGGTATAATTTCTAAAATGGTGTCACTTCTGAGGGGGTTTCCACTGTTTAGGCACATCAGGGGCTCTCCAAACCCAACATGGCGTCGGCTAATGATCCAGCTAATTTTGCATTTAAAAAGTCAAATGGCACTCCTTTTCTACCGAGCCTTGCCGTGCGCCCAAACAGTAGTTTTCATCCACATATGGGGTATTGGTGTACTCAGGAGAAATTGCACAATACATTTTACAGTGCATTTTCTCCTGTTACCATTGTGAAAATGCAAAATTTGGGGCTAAATGAACATTTTTGTGGGAAAAATGTAACTTTTTATTTTCACGGCTCTGCATTATAAGCTTCTGTGAAGCACCTGGGAGCACAAGGTGCACCCCGCACAGCTAACATTCCTTGGGGGATCTAGTTTCCAAAACGGCGTCACTTGTGGAAGGTTTCCACTGTTTACGCACATCGGGGATCTCCAAAAGCGACATGGCGGCAGCTCTCGATTCCAGCCATTTTTGTGTTTGAAAAGTCAAACTGTGCTCCTTCCCTTCCGAGCCCTGCCGTGCGCCCAAACAGTGGTTTTCTTCCACAAATGGGGTAGCGGTGTACTGAGGAGAAATTGCGCAACACAATTTAGGGTCCATTTTCTCCTGTAACCCTTGTGAAAATAAAACAAATTGGGGATAAAGTAAAATTTTTGTGAAAAAAAAAAGTAAAATGTTCATTTTTTCCATCCACGTTCCATTAATTCCTGTGAAGCACCTGAAGGGTTAATAAACTTCTTGAATGTGGTTTTAAGCACCTTGAGGGGTGCAGTTTTTAGAACTATGTCACTTTTGGGCATTTTCTGTCATATAGGCCCCCCAAAGTCACTTCAAATGTGATGTGTTCCCTAAAAAAAATGGTTTTGTAAATTTTGTTGGAAAAATGAGAAATTGCTGGTCAACTTTTAATCCTTATAACTTCCTAACAAAAATAAAATTATGTTTCCAAAATGATGCAGATGTAAAGTAGACATGTGGGAAATGTTATTAACTATTTTGTGTGACATCTCTCTGATTTAACGTCATAAGAATTAAAACTTTGAAAATTGCAAAATTTTCACCAAATTTCCGTTTTTTTCACAAATAAATGCAAGTCATATTGAACAACTTTTATCACTATCATGAAGTACAATATGTCAGGAAAAAACAGTCTCAGAATCAGGGGGATCCGTGGAAGCGTTCCAGAGTAATTACCTCAGAGGGACACTGGGCAGAAGTGTAAAATTTGGCCGGGTCATGAAGGTGAAAACAGGTTTGGAGGGTGAAGGCGTTAGCACTTCTCTTTCTGAAAGCATTCTTTACTCTACAGCATTTATTCCAACTAAAACTTTTGCCCTGTGCCGTAGAGAAAAATATCTTTATTTATATACACAAACATACATATTGAGGTAACTAAAGATGGCACCCCACCACCTTACTACTTTAGATCTAACCTATAATATAAGGGACAATAAAAGGGTTGGTCCATCTCAGATATTTAAAGAGATTTCTAGCTTTGGAAAACTCCTGTTCCCCCTCTGCAATTTTTTTTTGTTGAAGAAACTGTGCTGTACTCATCCTCACTGGGTCCGGTACTGAGTCTCCGCTGCGCCTTTTAGTGTGTCATTATCAGTAGTGCTGCCATCACAGCCAGTAGCGGCACAATACGCTCAGGGCCAAGCACTATTGACGTGACGTCAGAGCTGCAGGCAATAACAGACATCTGGAGCAGCGGCGGAGACTCAGTGCTGGACCTGGGGCTGGCGAGTAAAGCGCTTTTTTTTTTTTTTTTTTTTTTTTTTTTAACAAACTGCAACCAAAAGAAAAGGGAGTTTCCAAAACTGGAAAACCCCTTTAAGGTATATCCATAGAATATCCCATTGGGAGAACACCTTTTAAAGGGCTTATTAAAAGAACTTCAGCATTGCCTACCAACGCCCTGGAAGTGAGCGGTGCTGCTGACGTTATGACCCGTGTGTTCAGATATTGGGCACATGTCCTATTCTAATGAACTGGACGGGTGCACGATACCTGCCCATCATGCTAGCGTCTCGGTAGGTCTGCGGATCGCAACGTCATCAGCACCGCTAGTATCCGATGTGGAAGTGAACGGCTCTGGACAACCCCTTTAAGTGAAAGAAGAATACAACTTACCTTTGCCTGTGGGAGAGGTTGGGGTTCTTCTGGCTCAAAAAATAGATTCTCTTTAAAAAACTGTCCGTCCTGCAAGAATGGAGACAGCGGATATAATACAGGACAGGAAAGGTGACTGGTATGATGGAAGGCTCACAGGGGGAAAGGTATAAAGCTGGGGTACATGGGGTAGCGCACCATGCAACAGATTGAACTATCCTTTTAAAGGCAAAGATACAGCCTATTTCCAAGATCCTACCGCAATATGTAGTAGATCTAATAATAGTAATATTCGAAAATACCTCCAATTAGAAAACAGTATAGTTCTTCTGATTCACTATGTCACTTACCCTATGTGCAGGGCATTGTAGTAGCTTGGGTATCTATGGTCACGACCACTCATAGCGACAGTTGTTAGTGGTCATAATCATGGATACCTAAACTACTACAATGCAGTGCACATGGGGTAAGCGACATAGCTAATCAGAAGAACAATACTACAATTTTAATTGGAGGTATTTGCTAATATTATTATTACACCTACTACATAGTGGGATAGGATCTTGGAGATGGGAATACCCCTTTTTTTAAGATACAGTTGATGCTTTACAGTCTTCCTAGGTGTATACTTACTAGTTTTTCAATGGTGGGAAAATAAGTTACCAATCTGTGCAACACAAAAAAAGAAAAATAAAAGCATTGAATCGGTGATTTGCATTTGTATAATAATGTGATAGCAGAGAGGTGCGGGCACCTGTAGCAGGCGGAGAAGCTTTCCACCGCCCCGTGCAGAGGGTTTCCCTCCAGCCACAGCTCTCTCAGCTCCAGGTTGTGGATCAGATCCAGCTCTTCAACTCTGCAAAGCGAAAAAAGAACATGTTCCCGTCACCAGCTACCACCAGAAAACACAGAGATTTGTTTGTTTCTCGCCTTCTTCCAAGAGCCACAAACCATTTTATTGTTCTGTCTATATGGCCTGGGGTTTTTTTTTCCCAGGATGAGTATGGGCTTTCTATTCCTCCATTTTTGGGACTTGTAACTTTTTCTGTTGCTGGGGCTGGGTGAGGGTCTTTTTGTATTTTTATTCATACCATTTTGATCGATTGCTTTTTATTCCATTTTTGAGAAGTGCAGCGATCGAAAAATCAATTATTTTGATTTTAATTTTTTTAAAAGGTTTACAATTTGGGTTCTTTATATTTTCATAGGATGGAGTTTTACGGATTCGATTTACCAATTTTTCTGTTTATTTATTTTTTTTTATTTCTTTAGTTTTTAATTGGGAAAAGCGAGACAAATGAAAATTATGGGTTTTAGTTTATTTATTCATTTTTAAATAAATTTTTACTTATTTTTGCCCTGGACTCTGCGACTGTTTGATTTCTTGTACTATACTGGGAACACAGATGTACAGAGATGGCAGGACGGGGGTCTTCAGGAGGCCACTGACTGCCACTGTTACCCACCGGTACCCCACGATCGATGGCATATACGGGGTAATCGGAAAAGACGTCACGACGGCAGCAGACCCGATCCCTGCGCAAGGAGGCGACGTACCTCGTTATAGGAGAGGTTCAGACTCTGCAGGTGCCGGGTCAGGTAGAAGAGATGAGCAAAACCAGTCAGCTTGGAGAGACGACGACAACTCAGGTCCAAAGACTGAAGCTACAAAAATATATATAGAGAATTTCACAAACACCCTATGGACAGGGGGGCGCTGGTTCTTACCCCATGTATCATTAGCCCAAGAGTGACAAAAAAGATTGTGGGGGTCCCAGCAGGGTCCGCAAGGATCTCCAGTGGCATAGCCTAGTGTGGATCTGCTCAGATCACAGATGGGGCTGTAATTAATAGTATTTATTATTACCTGGGGGTAACACTCCGAGATGATCTGCAAGACGACCTCTGCGGCTGCAGCGTGGGTCAGCGAAAGCACAATGTTGTCAGAAAGCAAATCTAAGGAAAGCAAATAACATTAGTGAGGAAGGGGCACGGCGCCGGCAGAGGAGAGAAGGTGACGGGGCGCCGGCAGAGGAGAGGAGGCGACGGGGCGCCGGCAGAGGAGAGGAGGCGACGGGGCGCCGGCAGAGGAGAGGAGGCGACGGGGCGCCGGCAGAGGAGAGGAGGCGACGGGGCGCCGGCAGAGGAGAGGAGGCGACGGGGCGCCGGCAGAGGAGAGAAGGCGACGGGGCGCCGGCAGAGGAGAGAAGGCGACGGGGCGCCGGCAGAGGAGAGAAGGCGACGGGGCGCCGGCAGAGGAGAGAAGGCGACGGGGCGCCGGCAGAGGAGAGAAGGCGACGGGGCCGTGAGCAAAAAGCAAAGCAGGATGCCAATATTTATTTGTATAAGTATACAAAATGCCGTCATATAGTGCCCACACATTACCACTATACAGTACAACATATATAATATAGTGCCGACACATTACCGCTATACAGTACCTACAACACGCATCATATAGCGCCCACACATTATCGCTATACAGTACCTACAACACGCATCATATAGAACCCACATTACCGCTATACAGTACCTACAACACGCATCATATAGCGCCCACACATTACCGCTATACAGTACCTACAACACACATCATAAAGCGCCCACACATTACCGCTATACAGTACCTACAACACGCATCATATAGATCCCACACATTACCGCTATACAGTACCTACAACACGCATCATATAGTGCCCACGCATTACCGCTATACAGTGCCTACAGCACGCATCACACAGTGCCCACGCATTACCGCTATACAGTGCCTACAGCACGCATCACAGTGCCCACGCATTACCGCTATACAGTACCTACAGCACGCATCACAGTGCCCACGCATTACCGCTATACAGTGCCTACAACACGCATCACAGTGCCCACGCATTACCGCTATACAGTGCCTACAGCACGCATCACAGTGCCCACGCATTACCGCTATACAGTGCCTACAACACGCATCACAGTGCCCACGCATTACCGCTATACAGTGCCTACAGCACGCATCAGTGCCCACGCATTACCGCTATACAGTGCCTACAGCACGCATCACACAGTGCCCACAGCACGCATCACAGTGCCCACGCATTACCGCTATACAGTGCCTACAGCATGCATCACAGTGCCCACGCATTACCGCTATAGTGCCCACACATTACCGCTATACAGTGCCTACAGCACGCATCACACAGAGCCCACGCATTACCGCTATACAGTGCCTACAGCACGCATCACACAGTGCCCACACATTACCGCTATACAGTGCCTACAGCACGCATCACACAGTGCCCACACATTACCGCTATACAGTGCCTACAACACACATCATATAGCGTCCACACATTACCGCTATACAGTGCCTACAACACGCATCACACAGTGCCCACACATTACCGCTATACAGTGCCGACAGCACGCATCAGTGCCCACGCATTACCGCTATACAGTGCCTACAGCACGCATCAGTGCCCACGCATTACCGCTATACAGTGCCTACAGCACGCATCACACAGTGCCCACAGCACGCATCACAGTGCCCACGCATTACCGCTATACAGTGCCTACAGCATGCATCACACAGAGCCCACGCATTACCCCTATACAGTGCCTACAACACACATCATATAGCGTCCACACATTTCCGCTATACAGTGCCTACAACACGCATCATATAGCGCCCACACATTACCGCTATACAGTACCTACAACATACCTCATATAGCGCCCACACATTACTGCTATACAGTACCTACAACACACATCATATAGCGCCCACACATTACTGCTATACAGTACCTACAACATGCATCACACAGTGCCCAAGCATTACCGCTATACAGTACCTACAACATACATCATATAGCGACCACACATTACCGCTATACAGTACCTACAACACACATCATATAGCGCCCACACATTACCGCTATACAGTGCCGACAACACGCATCATATAGTGCCCACACATTACCGCTATACAGTACCTACAACACACATCATATAGCGTCCACACATTACAGCTATACAGTACCTACAACATACATCATATAGCGCCCACACATTACTGCTATACAGTACCTACAACACACATCATATAGTGCTCACACATAACCGCTATACAGTACCTACAACACACATCATATAGCGCCCACACATTACCGCTATACAGTACCTACAACATACATCATATAGCGCCCACACATTACCTCTATACAGTACCTACAACACACATCATATAGCGCCCACACATTACCTCTATACAGTACCTACAACACACATCATATAGCGTCCACACATTACCGCTATACAGTGCCTACAACACACATCATATAGCGCCCACACATTACCGCTATACAGTACCTACAACACACATCATATAGCGCCCACACATTACCGCTATACAGTACCTACAACACACATCATATAGCGTCCACACATTACCGCTATACAGTACCTACAACACACATCATATAGCGTCCACACATTACCTCTATACAGTACCTACAACACACATCATATAGCGCCCACACATTACCGCTATACAGTACCTACAACACACATCATATAGCGCCCACACATTACCGCTATACAGTACCTACAACATACATCATATAGTGCCCACACATTACCGCTATACAGTACCTACAACACACATCATATAGTGCCCACACATTACCGCTATACAGTACCTACAACATACATCATATAGTGCCCACACATTACCGCTATACAGTACCTACAACACACATCATATAGCGCCCACACATTACCGCTATACAGCGCCTACAACACACATCATATAGTGCCCACACATTACCGCTATACAGTACCTACAACATACATCATATAGCGCCCACACATTACCGCTATACAGTACCTACAACATACATCATATAGTGCCCACACATTACCGCTATACAGCGCCTACAACACACATCATATAGCGCCCACACATTACCGCTATACAGCACCTACAACACACATCATATAGCGCCCACACATTACCGCTATACAGTACCTACAACACACATCATATAGTGCCCACACATTACCGCTATACAGCACCTACAACACACATCATATAGCGCCCACACATTACCGCTATACAGTACCTACAACACACATCATATAGCGCCCACACAAGTTCTCAGTGTGGATTGTCACTGCTAATTTCACTTAATGGTTTGCAAAGAGTGAAATCTGTGGCCAAATCTGCAGTTAAGTTTTGCACAGATTTTGGTGCAGATTTTCTGTCCCATTTACAGAGGCTTTATGACAGTTATTGCTTCAGTTATAAACTGTGGACACAGCTCAGGTGTGAACAGAGGGCAATGTGATGAGAGCTGATGGGCGGTGATGTCCTTCCTGTCCTGCAGCCAGATATTATCCGCCTCTGATTGGTAGAATTAGAAGCCCCCCTCATTCCTTTCCTCTGCTGAATGCGGCCCTTGTCCCCCTCATTACCGCGCTCTTCATCCCCGGCCCGTCCCGCTCCTTCGCTTATTGTGCTGATGACTCCCGCGCTCTGGATTTCTGCCAGCACTAATGTTGTATCTTCTCCATCCCCCCCATCTGCAGGTGGAAGACCCCAGCCAGCCCAACGACGAGGGTCTCACAGCCCCCCACACCGCCGTGTGCGCCCCCCACACCGAGATCGTCCAGTTCCTCGTCCAGTTCGGAGTGAAGGTAAACGCAGCAGACAGCGCCGGCTGCTGCCCCGAATATCGGCTCGCATTAAAGGGGTCGGCAGAAAACCCCCCATCCCTTGTTAGAGGCCTGAGAGCACTTATTAAGCACTACCCCGCCCCCCCGGCCAGCACGTGACTCAGCCCCCGGCCAGATTGCATCAATGGGAGAAAAAGAAAAAAAAATCTTGGCCCAAGAAATAGAAAAGTTGAGCCCCCGAGGGTCTGGGTGATTGAGGACAGACGGTCTAGTTTTTCAGGGGGTTTTCTGTGGCGGTTTCTGTCGTTTTCTCCGCTTGGTGTCGCTGTCAGGACCCCGCTGCACTGCGCCGCCTCCTGCAACAACGTCCAGGTGTGTAAGTTCCTGGTGGAGTCCGGAGCCGCCGTGTGCGCCATGACCTACAGCGACCGCCAGAGGGCGGCAGACAAGTGCGAGGAGATGGAGGAGGCTACAGCCAGTGCTCCCAGCTCCTGTACGCAGTGGCGTACCGCCAATGGCGGCAGACCACGCGACTGCTATGGGGCCCGTGAGCCGGGGGACCCCATAGCAGTCCAGGGGTGGACATACCGCCGCCGGTGCAGCAGCGCCGGGTCTCCACCATGCAGCTGCTCCCTGCACGCGGCGGTCAGGGAGCGATCCCTGCAGCTCCGCTGCTGTCAGGAGGAGAATAGCCGCGGAGCTGGAGGGTTCGTCCTCTGCTTCCTCCCTGACCCAGGCGCGCGCAGCTTGATGACGTCATCATGCAGCGCGCGCCTGGGTCAGGAAGAAAGCTGCCGGCAACCAGGAGGATGCTGCAGGCCAGCGAGCTGAGGTAAGTTGTTCTTTTTTTGTTTTGTTTTTTTTTTTTACTGAAATGCTGGGGAGGGGAGGTGGGTGGAGGAATGATGGGGCTGGGGAGAGGGCTGATGGGGCTGGGGAGAGCAATAATGGGGTTGATGGGGCTGGGGAGAGGAATAATGGGGTTGATGGGGCTGGGGAGAGCAATAATGGGGCTGGGGAGAGGAATAATGGGGTTGATGGGGCTGGGGAGAGCAATAATGGGGATGGGAAGAGGAATGATGGGATTGATGGGGCTGGGGATGGCTACGGAGAGCAATGATGGGGCTGGAGAGAGGAATGATGGGGCTTTGGGGAGCAATGATGGGGATGGTGGGGCTGGGGAGAGCAATGATGGGATGGTGGGGCTGGGGTGAGCAATAATGGAGTTGATGGGGCTGGGGAGAGGAATAATGGAGTTGATGGAGCTGGGGAGAGGAATGATGGGATGATGGGGCTGGGGAAAGCAATAATGGGGCTGATGGGGCTAGGGAGAGGAATGATGGGGCTGGGAAGAGCAATAATGGGGCTGATGGGGCTGGGAAGAGCAATAATGGGGCTGATGGGGCTGGGAAGAGCAATAATGGGGCTGGGGAGAGGAATGATGCGGCTGGGAAGAGCAATAATGGGGCTGATAGGGCTGGGGAGAGTAATGATGGGGATGGTAGGGAAGGGGAGAGCAATGACGTGTTGCTGGGAGCAAGCAATGATGAGGGTGCTGGGACAAAGCAATGGTTGGGGCCTGGGAGAGAGCAATTATGCGGGGTGCTGGGAGAGAGCAATTATGCGGGGTGCTGGGAGAGAGCAATGATGGGGGGGGCTGGGAGAGAGCATTGATGGAGGTGCTGGGACAGAGCAATGATGGGGTGCTGGGACAGAGCAATGATGGGAGTGCTGGGAGAGAGCAATGATGGGGGTGGTGGGACAGAGCAATGATGCGGGTGCTGAGAGAGCGCAATGATGGGAGTGCTGGGAGAGCGAATTGATGGGGGTGCTGGAAGAGTGCAACGATGAGGGTGCTGGGACAGAGCAATGACGGGGGTGCTGGGAGACAGTAATGATGGGGGTGCTGAGAGAGAGCAATGATGGAGGTGGTGGGAGAGAGCAATGATGGGGGTGCTGGGAGACAGTAATGATGGGGGTGCTGAGAGAGAGCAATGATGGAGGTGGTGGGAGAGAGCAATTGCGAGGGTGCTGGGAGAGAGCAATGATGGGGGTGCTGGTAGAGAGCAATGATGGGGGTTTCACTTTGCTTGTACTGTAAAGCCTTGTATATTTTCCGTGTGCACATAGCCTTACAGTTAATTGGGGAGAGTCACAGAGACTGAATAATTTATTTTATTGGCCGGTGCAGATTATAGTTAATGGGGGGCACAGTGCTGCTTATCACTTTATAATTTGATTACTAAGTGGCTAATAGTATATTAATGGGGGGGTGTTACATATCTGTATTCGAGGACGCAGAGCGGGGGAGACACATGTATGCCGACAATATCTGACCTTGTTATTTTTAGGGCTGTACTGATCATCGTGGCTGGGAGATGTCGACATGAAGGTCTGACCAGATGGAGAAGAAGCAGCAGAGACCGGCTCTGATCAGATGAGATGTCTGCGGTAAGTGCCTGGATGTAAATATTATTCTGTATCTGCGCTGTGTGACTTGCAGTGATGATGTTATCTGTAAAATCCCTTAGGCTGCATTCTCACATTTGTGTGAAATGTCCGTGTGCTGCCAGATCTTTTTATCGGATGGTCCACGGACTCGTACAGTTTTATAGATCCATTCACACATCCATGAAAATCACGGATCTGAGAATGAGATCTAAGAGGGCAGAGAATGTCCTGTTCTGATCCGATTTTGAGGATTAGAATAGGACATGCTCAATGCGTCAGTAAAACAGGCCAGCACACCGACACTGCGCACAGATGCAGGAATGTAGCCTTATTATGTACAGCACAGTCCCTTAGTATATAGTGTACTCATTATGTATAGAGCCGTCCCTTATTATGTACCATCCTCTCTAGCGGCTCACAGTTGGGGGATCATACTGTGTTGGGGTCAGCATACTTTACCCTGGGAGTTGAGTTGGGGTACAGTAGGGTCATTATACTGTGCATATGGAGGAATTCACCATGGGGGTTTCATACTGTGTTTGGGGGGCCCTTTTTTTGGCATCACACTTTATGGGGCAATGAAAGAGAGATCTAGGACGTCAGCAGGAGGAAAATTACTATGTAAAGGATAGAAAGTTGTGAGATCTGATCTTTGGTGACCCCGACAATTATTTACATTTTTTTTGGGGGGGGGGGCCCAATTAGAGCTTCTGCTATGGGGCCCCATGATTCCTATGTACGCCCCTGCCTGTACAGTAAGTACAGACAATCCACCTAGCCACGTACAAGACATCGTTCACACTTACCTGGCATTTTTTACATTTTCTTAAATGCATATATTTTAATTTTATTAAAAATGGGATTTATTAAATTTTTTGCGTCTGACATCTGCGGAATGAGTTAACTGAGAATTTATCAGTGAGCTTGCAGCTTTTTTTTTTAAGCTGTCATTTTACTGAGCCTACATGAAAGCTGAGCAGAACTTTGTGTCAGTGAGAGGAGCTCACTGACAGGTCCTCAGTTGACTCATTCCACAGCCACTTAAAAGGCCTGTAAAAGCCAAACTGTGAAAAATTTTAATGGAACCAATTTGCAAAAAATATTTGGCTCAAAAATAAATGCATTTAAATACAAAAGAAAGTCCCCAAAGGTGACCATAACATTTAAAGGGGAAATGCCCGCTCAAACCAGATCCCTATGGTTAGAGACTTCCTGGACACAGCCCTGCTCAGAGTGGAAAAACATGGCTGCTCTGGTACAGAAACAGCGCCACATCTGCTCACAGCCGGTATTGCAGGACCCTGAGCTGTAATACCAAATACAACCCATGGGTCAGGGTGGCGCTGTTTTCCGTAACAATTATTTAAATGTTTTTATTCCCTGACGAAGTAAATGGTGAAGAATAAAAACGCAAGGTATATAAGAAAGCGAGTGCAGTTTATTCCGGGCGGGCGGGATGCTGAAGCTTCGATCCCCATGGTGCGAGCCTCCATGTGAGGCCGGTGTGGGGACTCGCCTCCTCTCCTGCCTGGAGGGCGCACATTAGCGGCCGCTGTAGGCGGATTAGGATGAACGGCTGGAATGTGCCGGATTATAGGGCCCCGGCTCTCACCGCTCCGGGCTGAGACAATAATCGTCTGCGCGCTGATTCCATCACTCAGAGGCGAACGCCCAGTAACCCTGTACGGCCGGGTCTGCCAGTCACTATAGCGGCAGGATGGGCCCTGAACACTGTCAGGAGTCAGTCATAGCAGGGGTCCTCCAAGTCACACCTGCTACCTACAGGGCACCAGGTCCAAGCCCAGAGTCCGGTAACTGACCTCCTCCCAGCGAGTGAGGCCGCACCCAGCGGAGGCCATACAGGAACAGAAGTGAGGCCATTGTAGAGCAAGTGCCCGGAAATGTGGCATCCAGAGAAGTCACCGCATACAAGCGCCCAGAGCTGAGCCCTCATCTAAGCCCAAAACAGGTTTAAGACGAGGAGGGGTTAATGCAGTAGAAAAACAGCTCAAATAATGATGGCAATACCGCCACTCATACCAGTATCATAGCAGTTATATTCTTACACAGGGGCAGTATCATAGCAGTTATATTCTTATACAGGGGCAGTATCATAGCAGTTTTATTCTTATACATAGTAGCAGTATTATAGCAGTTATATTCTTATACTGGAGCAGTACTATAGCAGTTATATTCTTATACATAGTAGCAGTATTATAGTAGTTGTATTCTTATACAGGGACAGTATTATACCAGTTATATTCTTGTACATAGTAGCAGTATTATAGTAGTTATATTCTTGTACATAAGAGCTGTATTATAGTAGTTATATTCTTATACAGGGGCAATATCATAGCAGTTATATTCTTGTACATAGGAGCAGTATTATAGTAGTTATATTCTTGTATATAGGGGCAGTATTATAGTAGTTGTATTCTTGTACATACGGAGCAGTATTATAGCAGTTATATTCTTGTACATAGGGGGCAGTATTATAGTAGTTATATTCTTGTACATAGGAACAGTATTATAGTAGTTGTATTCTTGTACATAGAGGGCAGTATTATAGTAGTTGTATTCTTGTACATAGGGAGCAGTATTATCGCAGTTATATTCTTGTACATAGGGAGCAGTATTATAGTCGTTGTATTCTTTTACATATGAATTTTCTTCTGTTGGGCAAATTGTATGAAATTCTGCTAGGTAGTCCTCGGCATTCATGTGCTCTGTATAACCCCATCCCCACCACTGACTGGAGGAAAGCTGCCGATCAGTGGTGTGGGTGGGGTTATACAAAGCTCAGCATTCAGAGAACTACTAGAGCTGCAGCAGATAAAACACTGATTTTATCAAAATAGCAGTAAGCAGCAAAAAGCGTGAGATATCACTGTAATCAGGGTCTCACCCCTTATATTATGCTGCTCTCAGATGGGGCATCTAAAACCGGGTGGCAGATTCCCTTACGATTTAACAGCACTTTCTGATGACTTTTTAGAATAAGGAGTACTATATAAGGAATAATTGCCACTCATTATACACTCCTGAGTGTACATGAATGTATGGGGAGTGTACATTATATGATGGGTCTCCTGCATTTTTTCTCTACATTATAAGCCTCAGCATTTACCTTTTCTGTGCTCTGCTTTTTCTCCCTCCATCTCCCCCTTCCATAGGTTTATAGGGGCATCGCAGACATTTTTGTTGAAATGAACCTGTCGCGTTCCTCCCGGTAGCGTTCGACTTCCAGTCACTGGGACGGCACTGCTCTGTGTATAGAAAGTGGCGCCTGTAACTGCGACCCCTGTAGTAACTGATGGCAGCTCAGCATTAGGGCCGGCTGTCAATCAGGGCTGGGGGCACGGTGACAGCCGTCACTCTCTATACACAGAGCGGTGACTGAACCAGTGCCGCCCCCATGACTGATACCCAAACGCTACCAGGTACGATAAAGTTCATTTCCTCCTGGCAGAGGGAGTCTAAATGCCGGCACCGGGCAGGTTCAGAATGCTATTAACCTGCAGAGTAACCCCATATCTACAGGTTGATAACGTTTTTTCACGTGACAGGTTCCCTTCCCTTCTCCCACAGATTTAGCCGATATTGAGAGTGAATGATTAGTGCAGGAGACCAAAAAATGTCTTTTAAGTGACAAAAGAAGAAGGTTTATCTGATAATGTATATTACAAAGTGTCTTATCTTTACTTGCACTATTGATTAATGAAATCAGGTTAGGCTGGAGCAGGAGCACAGTGATAGGACAATCAGAGGGAGACACGGGCAGATCGTGCTGCAGCTTATTCTAGTAAGGAGTTTATCTCTACACAACCATATCACTGCCACTGCTTCTGAACATGTGCTGAATGGAAAGCGGGAATCCCTCCCGCCTGTGTGCGATGTGTACGTGAGCAGTCAGTGCAGCATTCTCTACCCACTAGCTGAGAGATAACTGAAGCTTAGCGCTAGAGCCTGCAGAGGGGAGAACTGGTGACAATTGCAGGACACACAGGGGCCAGAATAGAATATACACATAGCAGTAGCCATCTGACATGACTGTTATGCCCTCAATATAACATTCATTGTGTACGCTGTCCATCAGTGTACAAGCTGTGGGGATCTGGCCGAGGCCGGCAGTACCAGGCGCACACACTTATATGGATCTTGCTGTGAAGGGGCGTCAGCGCCCCAGTGAGCACCATGGACCATTTGTTCTGTTAATTGGGAGGACCAATAACGTAATGCAGTAAAGTACCTGTACATTATCTGATAATGCCCTGTATATTATGTACTTACATTATTATTGCTATTATTACATACAGTTTTTACAGTACAGACTCATTTCTTGTTACATCATTTAGATGAAAAAGCGAGGTCTGGTTCCCACAGATGCCACATATACTGCCCTGTTCAACGCCTGCGCGGAGTCGCCATGGAAAGACTCGGGTCTGCAGCACGCACTGAAGCTGCGGAAAGAATTGATGGACAAGAACATTGAGCTTAATCCCATCACTTACCGGAGCTCGCTGAAGGTCTGCACGCTGAGCTCAGGACTGCAGGGGAGCTGTGAGCTATTTAAGGTAAGTCAAGGTCACAGTCCTGGTCACCCACAATGGAGTCCTTATAAGATGCCCCTATCGTAGATTAACCGGGAGGGAACAGCATCATTGTAATCATTCCACGGGGAATCACCAGTGCACCATGTCTGGCCGGGGACTTAGCCGCCATCAGAAGGCACCACCAGAGTTCAGTTCTTCTGTGGGGACCAGGGGGTCACTTACTAAATTCGAGAAAGGTGGACAGCTTTGAACTATCTGCTACTGCGACGCCCTCCCTGAGCGGTGGGGTTACTCGGTGCCGGACAATATATGATGGGGGTATGTGGGTGTCGTCGTGGCCGCGACCCAGTCCGTGCCCAGGGCTGTCACATAAAAAGAATGGGCTATTGGATGAGTGGATGTTCGACTACGCCACCTGTGGTTTCTGGTGATGGCCACCAGCGCTGCAGCAGTCCTCTGAGGCTGATGTTCTGACAGCTTGGTTGGTACTACTCCCCACAGGTGGAGTAAGCCTCAGGGCAGTTTGGAGGATCTGGGGAGTTGTGGTGGGTGCAGTGCCGCGCAGGAATGATCAAACGGAGGCAGTATGTGAAGTCATCCAAGATTTACTCACTTTGATGAAGTAGCAGCTGCAAAGCTTCTCTCTGCTTCTCGTGGCGCGCTGCGGCCACCAGGAAGGGGTTCAGCACTTCCTAGGTAGATCAGGAGCACCTGTCAAGACCCCGCTGGGGTGTTCCTTTCTTTCCTAGATTCTCCCACTGAGTCCTCTCCTGACGGTATGTGATGTAAACGTGGAGTAAGGCCGGGTCCCACTAGATATACACAGGTTGAGAGATACAGGTGGCGACTCCGCTGCGTCCGTATCCCCCTGGGATCCACTAAGCCTCCGGGCTTTTCTAACGATGACGTGAAGTACACTGTCAGATATCGGGGGCCGGTCCCCTCTTGCGGCAGGAGTCCCTCAGGCTAGGCCAGAGTGAAGAATACAGGTGGCGACTCCGCTCCATCCGTACCCTCCTGGGATCCTTTCGTCTGTGGAGCCTATCTCCTCTGCTCCCCTCCTGGGCCTTCTTGATTGGACTCTGACCGGGGACAGAGCTAGCTATAACTCAACTCTGCCCCAACCCCCCGTCTCGAGGCCTGAGACCGGGAACCGTGACCCCTGAGCCGGCCGCAGCTTTGTGCTGACTGACCTTCCCAAGGAACCACGACAAAAGACTAGGTTATAAAGATGGCCGCTGTATATATATGATGCTAAAGTAAAGTGCTTCCTCCACCCTCACCCACTACATGGTTCCCACCATCTTTGGTTCCTCCCCATCTCCTCTATCGCGGGCCGGGGCAGCACCCTGGTGCATTTAGGCCCCCTACAGCAGAGGTCCCCAACCGCCGGTCCGCGGACCAGGACCGGGCCGTTGGGGTTTTTCAGCCGGTCCGCGGCGCCGCTGACCAGGGCCGGCGTCAGCACCCGGGCAAATGCCGGGGCTCTGAGCAGGCAGAGGGGCCCACTGGCGGTCGCGCACCCCGCTGGGCTATGGGCGGAGGAGAGGAGAGCGGTGTCAGCGCCCGCCCTTCTCCGCCGCTTGCTCAGGGCCCCGGCAGCCCGATACTTACCTCTCCCCGTGCCTCCGCAGATCAGCTGTCTTCCTGCTCTGCGCTCCCTGTGACGTCTCAGGTCAGAGGGCGCGGTGACGTCTTTACACCGCGCCCTCCCCTGAGCCGTCACAGGGAGCGCTGAGTGGGAAGAAACGACAACGCTGGAGTTCGGAGCCGAGCAGCGAGCTGCGGGCAGCAGGTAGCAGGTGAGGAGAAGGGAGGTGAGTATTTGATTTTTTTTTTTAATGTATGGAGGCATGGGGCAGTATAAAGAGGGGAGGGGGGGCATCCTGCTTGGGGCATTATGAAGAGGAGGGGTGACAGCCTGCATGGGGCATTATAAGGTGGGGAACAGCCTGCATGGGGCATTATAAAGAGGGGGGGATTCCTGCTTGGGGCATTATAATGAGGAGGGGTGACAGCCTGCATGGGGCATTATAAGGTGGGGACCAGCCTGCATGGGACATTATAAAGAGGGGGGGATTCCTGCTTGGGGCATTATAATGAGGAGGGGTGACAGCCTGCATGGGGCATTATAAGGTGGGGACCAGCCTGCATGGGGCATTATAAGGTGGGGAACAGCCTGCATGGGGCATTATAAGGTGGGGAACAGCCTGCACGGGGCATTATAAAGAGAGGGGGGGACATCCTGCATGGGGCAGTATAAAGAGGAGGGGTGACAGCCTACATGGGGCAGTATAAAGAGGAGGGGTGACAGCCTACATGGGGCAGTATAAAGAGGAGGGGTGACAGCCTGCATGGGGCAGTATAAAGAGGAGGGGTGACAGCCTGCATGGGGCAGTATAAAGAGGAGGGGTGACAGCCTGCATGGGGCAGTATAAAGAGGAGGGGTGACAGCCTGCATGGGGCAGTATAAAGAGGAGGGGTGACAGCCTGCATGGGGCAGTATAAAGAGGGGGGGCAGCCTGTATGGGGCATTATGTGGGGGGTAACAGCCTGCATGGAGCATTAAAAGGGGGGGGCCTGTATGGGGCATTATGTGGGGGGGGACAGCCTGCATGGAGCATTATAAGGGGGGGGGGCAGCCTGTATGGGGCATTATGTGGGGGGGACAGCCTGCATGGAGCATTATAAGGGGGGGGGCAGCCTGTATGGGGCATTATGTGGGGGTAACAGCCTGCATGGAGCATTAAAAGGGAGGGGCCTGTATGGGGCATTATGTGGGGGGTAACAGCCTGCATGGAGCATTATAAGGGGGGGACAGCCTGTATGGGGCATTATGTGGGGGGTAACAGCCTGCATGCAGCATTATATGGGGACCGGTATCCTGTATGGAGCGTTATATGGGGGCCAGTATCCTGTATGGAGCGTTATATGGGGGCCAGTATTCCGTATGGAGCCTTATATGGGGGCCAGTATTCCGTATGGGGTCTTATATGGGGGCCAGTATTCCGTATGGGGCCTTATATGGGGGCCAGTATTCCGTATGGGGCCTTATATGGGGGCAAGTATTCCGTATGGGGCCTTATATGGGGGCAAGTATTCCGTATGGGGCCTTATATGGGGGCAAGTATTCCGTATGGGGCCTTATATGGGGGCAAGTATTCCGTATGGGGCCTTATATGGGGGCCAGTATTCCGTATGAAGCGTTATATGGGGGCCAGTATTCCGTATGGGCGTTATATGGGGACCAGTATTCCGTATGGAGCCTTATATGGGGGCCACTATTCTGTGTGGAGCGATTCACCGGTTTCTGAGCTATTGTAGAATTTACAATAGATATCACTCATGAAGTGAAATCTTTGCATTGTACTATATATATATATTTCTCCGCCGTATCTCTGCATCATGAATCGTGGTATGTGTTAAAGGGGCCCACTGAGACTCTTTCGCCCGGGGCCCAGAAAAACCTGGAGCCGGCCCTGCCGCTGACAGCTAGCTCCGCGGCCCTGCGCCTGGTCAGAACTCGCTCTGTGTGGGAACTCGCTCTGTGTGGATTTATAATGTTTTCTGCCATAGCCGTGACAGCTCGCAGCTCCCGGCAGAGAACATTATGCAGGACGGGGTGGGGCGTCGGGCGGGTCTTAGTGACGCAGCCCTCCACAGCACAGCATGGTACCTGTTGTACGTCACGGGGCGGGTCTTAGTGACGCGGCCCTCCTGCACAGCATGGTCTGTTCCTGACGGGGTGGGGCGGCAGGCTCTCCTCACTGACACGCCCCCGGCAGAACATGTTATGTGGGGCGTGCTGGGGCAGCAGACTGGCTTCAGTGACGCGGCTCCCGGTACCGGTGTTCAGTGTGTAGCGCTGCTAAACAGCAGCGCTGTATACACTGACGCTCAATGTACAATGCTGCTACTTAGCAGCGCTGTACACCGAGGTCCCGCCAGCATCCTCCCCATACAGCTCCACCCCTCCATAACCCCACCCCCATATGACCAAAGCCCCGCCCCCACCCCCACCGGCCATGGAAAACTGGTCTTGCTTAAAGCCGGTCCCTGGTGCAAAAAAGGTTGGGGACCTCTGCCCTACAGGACAGGAGTGGTGTAGTGTTGAGTGTGAAGTAGGGTCTTGTGTGATGCTCCATCCTTACCTGAGAGAGGAGATACCACACCTCTTTCTGAGGTGCAGTACCCCTGTGGCAACTGAACCCTCAGGGGCGCCACACTACCAACACATTCACTGTCAGCTTAAGAGATAGAAAGATGGTGCTGGGGTGTAAATTTTCAGCTAGTTAGTATGTCACCTGTTAGGGGGGCACAGGGACCCCACCAGGGGCGTTCTGGCCCACCGGAGGATCAGGAAATCCCCCGGTGGGCCCTGGGTCCCATTGGCCACGCCCCCAAGCCCCGCCCCCTACCCCCCCTGGGCCCTGTACAGAGAACAGAGGGCCCCCCTGGTTCGCTTATCATATTGGCAGCACTGTATGGGCCCTTTCAGGTATATATTATTGGAGGCAGCAGAATCTATGGGCTCCTGTCAGGTATATATTATTGGAGGCAGGAGAATGTATGGGCCCTTTCAGGTATATATTATTGGAGGCAGCAGAATGTATGGGCTCCTGACAGGTATATATTATTGGAGCCAGCAGAATCTAAGGGCTCCTGTCAGGTATATATTATTGGAGGCAGGAGAATGTATGGGCTCCTGTCAGGTATATATTATTGGAGGCAGCAGAATGTATGGGCTCCTGTCAGGTATATACTATTGGAGGCAGGAGAATGTATGGGCCCTTTCAGGTATATATTATTGGAGCCAGCAGAATGTATGGGCTCCTGTCAGGTATATATTATTGAAGGCAGCAGAATGTATGGGCTCCTGACAGGTATATATTATTGAAGGCAGCAGAATGTATGGGCTCCTGTCAGGTATATATTATTGGAGGCAGGAGAATGTATGGGATCCTGACAGGTATATATTATTGGAGGCAGGAGAATGTATGGGCCCTTTCAGGTATATATTATTGAAGGCAGCAGAATGTATGGGCTCCTGACAGGTATATATTATTGGAGGCTGCAGAATGTATGGGCTCCTGTCAGGTATATATTATTGGAGGCAGCAGAATGTATGGGCTCCTGTCAGGTATATATTATTGGAGGCAGCAGAATCTATGGGATCCTGTCAGGTATATATTATTGGAGGCAGGAGAATGTATGGGCTCCTGTCAGGTATATATTATTGGAGGCAGGAGAATGTATGGGCTCCTGTCAGGTATATATTATTGGAGGCAGCAGAATGTATGGGCTCCTCTCAGGTATATATTATTGAAGGCAGGAGAATGTATGGGCTCCTGTCAGGTATATATTATTGGAGGCAGCAGAATGTATGGGCTCCTGTCAGGTATATATTATTGGAGCCAGCAGAATCTATGGGCTCCTGTCAGGTATATATTATTGAAGGCAGCAGAATGTATGGGCTCCTGTCAGGTATATATTATTGGAGGCAGGAGAATGTATGGGCTCCTGTCAGGTATATATTATTGGAGGCAGGAGAATGTATGGGCTCCTGACAGGTATATATTATTGGAGGCAGGAGAATGTATGGGCCCTTTCAGGTATATATTATTGAAGGCAGCAGAATGTATGGGCTCCTGACAGGTATATATTATTGGAGGCTGCAGAATGTATGGGCTCCTGTCAGGTATATATTATTGGAGGCAGGAGAATGTATGGGCTCCTGTCAGGTATATATTATTGGAGGCAGCAGAATGTATGGGCTCCTGTCAGGTATATATTATTGGAGGCAGGAAAATGTATGGGCTCCTCTCAGGTATATATTATTGAAGGCAGGAGAATGTATGGGCTCCTGTCAGGTATATATTATTGGAGGCAGGAGAATGTATGGGCTCCTGTCAGGTATATATTATTGGAGGCAGCAGAATCTATGGGCTCCTGTCAGGTATATATTATTGGAGGCAGGAGAATGTATGGGCTCCTGTCAGGTATATATTATTGGAGGCAGCAGAGTGTATGGGCTCCTGTCAGGTATATATTATTGGAGGCAGCATAATGTATGGGCTCCTGTCAGGTATATATTATTGGAGGCAGCAGAATGTATGGGCTCCTGTCAGGTATATATTATTGGAGGCAGCAGAATCTATGGGCTCCTGTCAGGTATATATTATTGGAGGCAGCAGAATCTATGGGCTCCTGTCAGGTATATATTATTGGAGGCAGCAGAATGTATGGGCTCCTGTCAGGTATATATTATTGGAGGCAGCAGAATCTATGGGCTCCTGTCAGGTATATATTATTGGAGGCAGCAGAATGTATGGGCTCCTGTCAGGTATATATTATTGGAGGCAGCAGAATGTATGGGCTCCTGTCAGGTATATATTATTGGAGGCCACAGAATGTATGGGCTCCTGTCAGGTATATATTATTGGAGGCAGCAGAATCTATGGGCCCCTGTCAGGTATATATTATTGGAGGCAGCAGAATCTATGGGCCCCTGTCAGGTATATATTATTGGAGGCAGGAAAATGTATGGGCTCCTGTCAGGTATATATTATTGGAGGCAGGAGAATGTATGGGCTCCTGTCAGGTATATATTATTGGAGGCAGGAGAATGTATGGGCTCCTGTCAGGTATATATTATTGAAGGCAGCAGAATGTATGGGCTCCTGACAGGTATACATTATTGGAGGCAGCAGAATCTATGGGCTCCTGTCAGGTATATATTATTGGAGGCCACAGAATGTATGGGCTCCTGTCAGGTATATATTATTGGAGGCAGCAGAATGTATGGGCTCCTGTCAGGTATATATTATTGGAGGCAGCAGAATGTATGGGCTCCTGTCAGGTATATATTATTGGAGCCAGCAGAATGTATGGGCTCCTGTCAGGTATATATTATTGGAGGCAGCAGAATCTATGGGATCCTGTCAGGTATATATTATTGGAGGCAGCAGAATCTATGGGCTCCTGTCAGGTATATATTATTGGAGGCAGGAGAATGTATGGGCTCCTGTCAGGTATATATTATTGGAGGCAGCAGAATGTATGAGCTCCTGTCAGGTATATATTATTGGAGGCAGCAGAATCTATGGGATCCTGTCAGGTATATATTATTGGAGGCAGCAGAATCTATGGGATCCTGTCAGGTATATATTATTGGAGGCAGCAGAATCTATGGGCTCCTGTCAGGTATATATTATTGGAGGCAGCAGAATCTATTGGCTCCTGTCAGGTATATATTATTGGAGGCAGCAGAATGTATGGGCTCCTGTCAGGTATATATTATTGGAGGCAGCAGAATCTATGGGATCCTGTCAGGTATATATTATTGGAGGCAGCAGAATCTATGGGATCCTGTCAGGTATATATTATTGGAGGCAGCAGAATCTATGGGCCCCTGTCAGGTATATATTATTGGAGGCAGGAGAATGTATGGGCTCCAGTCAGGTATATATTATTGGAGGCAGCAGAATGTATGGGCTCCTGTCAGGTATATATTATTGGAGGCAGCAGAATCTATGGGATCCTGTCAGGTATATATTATTGGAGGCAGCAGAATCTATGGGCCCCTGTCAGGTATATATTATTGGAGGCAGGAGAATGTATGGGCTCCTGTCAGGTATATATTATTGGAGGCAGCAGAATGTATGGGCTCCTGTCAGGTATATATTATTGGAGGCAGCAGAATGTATGGGCTCCTGTCAGGTATATATTATTGGAGGCAGCAGAATGTATGGGCTCCTGTCAGGTATATATTATTGGAGGCAGCAGAATGTATGGGCTCCTGTCAGGTACATATTATTGGAGGCAGCAGAATCTATGGGCTCCTGTCACGTATATATTATTGGAGGCAGCAGAATCTATGGGCTCCTGTTAGGTATATATTATTGGAGGCCACAGAATGTATGGGCTCCTGTCAGGTATATATTATTGGAAGCAGGAGAATGTATGGGCTCCTGTCAGGTATATATTATTGAAGACAGCAGAATGTATGGACTCCTGTCAGGTATATATTATTGGAGGCAGCAGAATGTATGGGCTCCTGTCAGATATATATTATTGGAGGCCACAGAATGTATGGGCTCCTGTCAGATATATATTGGAGGCAGGAGAATGTATGGGCTCCTGTCAGGTATATATTATTGGAGGCAGGAGAATGTATGGGCCCTTTCAGGTATATATTATTGAAGGCAGCAGAATGTATGGGCTCCTGTCAGGTATATATTATTGGAGGCAGCAGAGTGTATGGGCTCCTGACAGGTATACATTATTGGAGGCAGCAGAATCTATGGGCTCCTGTCAGGTATATATTATTGGAGGCCACAGAATGTATGGGCTCCTGTCAGGTATATATTATTGGAGGCAGCAGAATCTATGGGCTCCTGTCAGGTATATATTATTGGAGGCAGGAGAATCTATGGGCTCCTGTCAGGTATATATTATTGAAGGCAGCAGAATGTATGGGCTCCTGTCAGGTATATATTATTGGAGGCCACAGAATCTATGGGCTCCTGTCAGGTATATATTATTGGAGGCAGGAGAATGTATGGGCTCCTGTCAGGTATATATTATTGGAGGCAGCAGAATCTATGGGCTCCTGTCAGGTATATATTATTGGAGGCAGGAGAATGTATGGGCTCATGTCAGGTATATATTATTGGAGGCAGGAGAATGTATGGGCTCATGTCAGGTATATATTATTGAAGGCAGCAGAATGTATGGGCTCCTGTCAGGTATATATTATTGGAAGCCACAGAATCTATGGGCTCCTGTCAGGTATATATTATTGGAGGCAGGAGAATGTATGGGCTCATGTCAGGTATATATTATTGGAGGCAGGAGAATGTATGGGCTCCTGTCAGGTATATACTATTGGAGGAAGGAGAATGTATGGGCTCCTGTCAGGTATATATTATTGGAAGCCACAGAATCTATGGGCTCCTGTCAGGTATATATTATTGGAGGCAGGAGAATGTATGGGCTCCTGTCAGGTTTATATTATTGGAGGCAGGAGAATGTATGGGCTCCTGTCAGGTATATACTATT
This sequence comes from Phyllobates terribilis, assembly GCF_046119375.1. Taxonomy (NCBI): domain Eukaryota; kingdom Metazoa; phylum Chordata; class Amphibia; order Anura; family Dendrobatidae; genus Phyllobates; species Phyllobates terribilis. The sequence goes on along the minus strand of NW_027363569.1, from coordinate 54,568 downwards.
GGAGGAAGGAGAATGTATGGGCTCCTGTCAGGTATATATTATTGGAAGCCACAGAATCTATGGGCTCCTGTCAGGTATATATTATTGGAGGCAGGAGAATGTATGGGCTCCTGTCAGGTTTATATTATTGGAGGCAGGAGAATGTATGGGCTCCTGTCAGGTATATACTATTGGAGGAAGGAGAATGTATGGGCTCCTGTCAGGTATATATTATTGGAGGCAGGAGAATGTATGGGCTCCTGTCAGGTATATATTATTGGAGGCAGCAGAATCTATGGGCTCCTGTCAGGTATATATTATTGGAGGCAGGAGAATGTATGGGCTCCTGTCAGGTATATATTATTGGAGGCAGGAGAATGTATGGGCTCCTGTCAGGTATATATTATTGGAGGCAGCAGAATGTATGGGCTCCTGTCAGGTATATATTATTGGAGGCAGGAGAATGTATGGGCTCCTGTCAGGTATATATTATTGGAGGCAGCAGAATCTATGGGCTCCTGTCAGGTATATATTATTGGAGGCAGGAGAATGTATGGGCTCCTGTCAGGTATATATTATTGGAGGCAGCAGAATCTATGGGCTCCTGTCAGGTATATATTATTGGAGGCAGGAGAATGTATGGGCTCCTGTCAGGTATATATTATTGGAGGCAGCAGAATCTATGGGCTCCTGTCAGGTATATATTATTGGAGGCAGCAGAATCTATGGGCTCCTGTCAGGTATATATTATTGGAGGCAGCAGAGTGTATGGGCTCCTGTCAGGTATATATTATTGGAGCCAGCAGAATGTATGGGCTCCTGTCAGGTATATATTATTGGAGGCAGCAGAATCTATGGGCTCCTGTCAGGTATATATTATTGGGGGCAGCAGAATCTATGGGCTCCTGTCAGGTATATATTATTGGAGGCAGCAGAATCTATAGGCCCCTGTCAGGTATATATTATTGGAGGCAGCAGAATCTATGGGCTCCTGTCAGGTATATATTATTGGAGGCAGCAGAATCTATGGGCCCCTGTCAGGTATATATTATTTGATAATCATGCCCATTGCCCAGCTCCCGCCATATGTTGATCGCCAGCCAGATAAAACAAGGCAGCTGGGGGCTGGGATTCGCAGCATGGTAAGGCCCAAGCGTTCTTGGCCCCCCACGCTGAAAATCTCAGCCCGCAGCCACCCCTGAAAATGGCGCATTCCTCATAGCACCATTTCCAGGTGCTTTACCCGGCTCTTCCAGCGGCCCTGGTGGTGAGTGGCACCCTGGGTAATAATAGGGTTAGTACCAGGCCAGCATTGTATTATCAGCTGGTACTAAGCCCGAAATTCATGGTGTCACGCCAAATTAGACATAGCCACCATGAATTTCTAGTAAACCGAAAAAAAAGACATAAATTTTTTTTTTTTATTAAAAATAAAACTCATTTAGGGACTCCATCTTTAATAAAGAAAAATCCTCACTCCAACGTAATCCATAGGTCTTCTGTCTTCAGCTCTGCTACATCTTTGTCATCTGACAATATGTCTGCTGACAGAGATGAGCCGGCACAGAATGACACTGGAGCAATGTTACTGTGTAGTGCGGCACTAGATTTCTTTTTTTGTCATTTCATGCAGTGTAGAAATCTTGAGAAAAGTGTAGATTGTGCTCTGGAAGTGATCAGTTATAGCTAACTATGTTATTTTCTGCAGAGATAAGTCCTGCATAGAAGATGTGATATATCGGTCTGCGGCAGATAAAGAACTTCACCTAGAGACATCACTGGTGAGTATGTGTGTTACCTATACACACACACTGACACTATATACAGAGCTCCTGTGTGTAATGTCACTGGTGATCACTGTATTACCTATACACACACACTGACACTATATACAGAGCTCCTGTGTGTAATGTCACTGGTGATCACTGTATTACCTATACACACACACTGACACTATATACAGAGCTCCTGTGTGTAATGTCACTGGTGATCTCTGTACTACCTATACACACACACTGACACTATATACAGAGCTCCTGTGTGTAATGTCACTGGTGAGTATGTGTGTTACCTATACACACACACTGACACTATATACAGAGCTCCTGTGTGTAATGTCACTGATGATCACTGTATTACCTATACACACACACACTGACACTATATACAGAGCTCCTGTGTGTAATGTCACTGGTGATCACTGTATTACCTGTACACTGACACTATATACAGAGCTCCTGTGTGTAAAGTCACTGGTGATCTATGTACTACCTATACACACACACTGACACTATATACAGAGCTCCTGTGTGTAATATCACTGGTGATTTCTGTATTACCTATACACACACACTGACACTATATACATAGCTCCTGTGTGTAATGTCACTGGTAATCTCTGTACAACCTATACACACACACTGACACTATACACGGAGCTCCTGTGTGTAATGTCACTGGTGATCACTGTATTACCTGTACTCTGTCACTGTATACAGAGCTCCTGTGCATAATGTCACTGGTGATCACTGTGTTACCTATACACACACACTGACACTATATACTGAGCTCCTGTGTGTAATGTCGCTGGTGATCACTGTATTACCTATACACACACACTGACACTATATACAAAGTTCCTGTGTGTAATGTCACTGGTGATCTCTGTACATCCTATACAAACACACTGACACTATATACGGAGCTGCCTTGTGTAATGTCACTGGTGATCACTGTATTACCTGTACTCTGACACTGTATACAGAGCTCCTGTGCATAATGTCACTGGTGATCACTGTATTACCTATACACACACACTGACACTATATACAGAGCTCCTGTGTGTAATGTCACTGGTGATCTCTGTACATCCTATACAGACACACTGACACTATATACGGAGCTGCCTTGTGTAATGTCACTGGTGATCACTGTATTACCTGTACTCTGACACTGTATACAGATCTCCTGTGTGTAATGTCACTTGTGATCACTGTATTACCTGTACACACACACTGACACTATATACAGAGCTCCTGTGTGTAATGTCACTGGTGATTGCTGTATTACCTATACACACATACTGACGCTATATACAGAGCTCCTGTGTGTAATGTCACTGGTGATCACTGTATTACCTATACACACACACTGACACTATACACAGAGATCCTGTGTGTAATGTCACTGGTGATCACTATATTACCTATACACACACACACTGACACTATATACAGAGCTCCTGTGTGTAATGTCACTGGTGATCACTGTATTACCTATACACACACACTGACACTATATACAGAGCTCCTGTGTGTAATGTCACTGGTGATCACTGTATTACCTATACACACACACTGACACTGTATACAGAGCTCCTGTGTGTAATGTCACTGGTGATCACTATATTACCTATACACACACACACTGACACTATATACAGAGCTCCTGTGTGTAATGTCACTGGTGATCACTGTATTACCTGTACACACACACTGACACTATATACAGAGCTCCTGTGTGTAATGTCACTGGTGATCACTGTATTACCTATACACACACACTGACACTGTATACAGAGCTCCTGTGTGTAATGTCACTGGTGATCACTGTATTACCTGTACACACACACTGACATTGTATACAGATCTCCTGTGTGTAATGTCACTGGTGATCACTGTATTACCTGTACACACACACTGACACTATATACAGAGCTCCTGTGTGTAATGTCACTTGTGATCACTGTATTACCTATACACACACACTGACACTATATACAGAGCTCTTGTGTGTAATGTCACTGGTTATCACTGTATTACCTATACACACACACTGACACTATATACAGAGCTCCTGTGTGTAATGTCACTGGTGATCTCTGTACTACCTATACACACACACTGACACTGTATACAGATCTCCTGTGTGTAATGTCACTGGTGATCACTGTATTACCTATACACACACACTGACACTATATACAGAGCTCCTGTGTGTAATGTCACTGGTGATCTCTGTACTACCTATACACACACACTGACACTGTATACAGAGCTCCTGTGTGTAATGTCACTGGTGATCACTGTATTACCTATACACACACACACACACTGACACTATATACAGAGCTCCTGTGTGTAATGTCACTGGTGATCACTGTGTTACCTATACACACACACTGACACTATATACAGAGCTCCAATGTGTAATGTCACTGGTGATCACTATATTACCTATACACACACACTGACACTATATACAGAGCTCCTGTGTGTAATGTCACTGGTGATCACTGTGTTACCTATACACACACACTGACACTGTATACAGAGCTCCTGTGTGTAATGTCACTGGTGATCACTGTATTACCTCTACACTGACCCTATACACAGGACTCCTGTGCATAATGTCACTGATAATCTCTACATTATCTGTACACTGACTCTATATACAGAGCTTTTTTACATCTTCATTATCAGTCACTATCTGGTGCCATTATGTGCCATGGTCATGGCGTGGCGGAATTTGTCCCTTGTATGTGGTATTATTCGGACAGTCACTATGTGGTGGTAATATGTGGTCTTCTCATGGTGTGGCAGTATATATACCTTGTACTTGGTAGTATTTCATCACTATGTGGTGGTATGTGTTCTGGTCATGGTGTGGCGGTATTTCTCTCTTCTATATGGTATTATTAGTCTAGGGATAGTTGTCAGTCATTTCTTTTTTCGGATATTAAGAATGGGAACATTCTTTATTTGCAATACATATTAAATACTTGGATGGTTAACCTCTCCCTGTGTTGTGACTACTACAGACCAGCAGAGATGCACGTCAGCTCAAGACGCAAAAAATAAGCCGTCACAAAGCCCCAGATCCAAAAAAATGAGAACACTACGGTGCGCAGAACATGGCGTGAAAAGTGTGATTTTTCAAACTTATGAATTTGTTTTCACCACTTAGATACCAGTAAAGGTATACATGTTTGGTATCTACAAACTCGTACTGACCCGAGGCATCACCCTGTCACGTCGGTTTTTCCATATAGTGAACATGGTGACTAAAAAACCCAATAAACAAACGTGCAATTGCACTTTTTTTGCAATTTTACTGCACTTGGAATTTTTGTTGCCATTTCCCTGTACACTATATGGTAAAATAAATGATTGCATCTGAAAGTACAACTCGTCCCGCAAAAAAACTGTCTTTCCTGCTGCTACAGACTTTTATATGACTACAATTTACATTCTGCTGCTTATGGAAACATTTTTGCAGTTTACAAGACCCTTCTTACACTTGCTTGCACCCAGGTTTCATGTGAAAGAGTATTCTCAAAGCTGAAAATTGTAAAAAATCGTCTGAGGGCTTCGATTGGACAGGAGCTTTTAGAGTCCCTCCTTCTGTTGAACATTGAGTGTGACATTTCAAGGAACTTAGACTATGATGACATTATTAATACGTATGCAATGTCATCTTCTGTTCTGAAAAAAAAACGTTTGTAATTTTGCTGCTGATTGACTGTTAGTGTGAGTTTATTTGTTGTTTTGGGCCTTTCACTAACAATTGAATGGTATTGTATTATAGAGGAGAGGAAATCGTGCAATACAAACTTCCAAAATGCTTACAGAATTCTTTTACTTTTCCCAGCGGCCAAGTTTGGTGCTGCTACAATGATGCCGGCTGCTGGGATGCCAGATGGATGCAGGTTCAATTTGTGGCACTTATACTTTAAGAGAATGTACCTTGAAAGTATTTCTTGTTATTGTTCTGTTATGGCACTTTATCACACACTGGTGTGAATAAGATAACAGTGTTCCTCTTTCGCCAGGAGTGTTTCTTTAGTTTGTTATTTATTCGTTATATTGGTTATTTATTGGTTAATAAAGTTGATTCATTTTGAATGAGTTTGTGGACTTATGTTATTCCTATATACGGTATCTGCATGGTGCTGGTGGGCCCCAAGATTGATTGTTTCCTGGTGGGCCCCAGGTACTCCAGTCCGGCGCTGGACCCCACTGATCCTGGGCACTGGTGCAGCACTGCGCCCCCTTCACTGTGTTTTTCACTGGCCACCCGGCTGTTCTGGGAACGGCAAAGTGACGCTTTCCCTGAGATTTTGATTTTGGTTAGATTTCTCTTGCAATACTCAAGCAGTGATGTCGCGAGCTGGATAATAACAAGCTAATATGGTCTTCTTGGGTTTATAGGAAATTGCACAAAAATTCCGTGTCGTTGGCCCTGAAACATTCACCGTCCTGTTTATGGGATGCATAAAGGATGAAGAGCTGGGCTTCCTACAAGCTCTGCAGGTATGGCTTGCTGCACACATCCTGCATCCTATATCCGTACAGTGCACACTTATCTGGGAATTATGTCTCACACTTCCGACATGATGAGATGCGCAAAAACATTGAGGAATCATGGAGCAACTGTTCATTTTACTAATACAGATATTTCTTGCTGCAGTATTTCTGCTGAAGTGACGATGGGGCATGCCGGCTGAGGGTGGGACTCTTGGAGTCTCTGATGACTCTGTTGGGCTAGGTGCACATTACGTTTGTGGCCATTGTTGGGCGCATACACATAGAAGGTGTGTGCCCCCTAGTGGCCACTGTCAGGATGGATGATGAGGCATCCGTCCACTATTGGGACCCATTGTAAAGAAATGTATACCACATTGCAGAGGTCGCTCTACATTTTTTACAGAAGAGTAAAAATCCTCCTCATAGTATTTTTCAGGAGTATTTTTAGCCAGTCTTTGAATATTAGAGAAGAGGCTGCAACCTGTGCTTTGCTCTACCGCTTCACCATCTTTGACGTATATTTACGTCAAAGGTCGTGTCCCTGCCTTTGATGTGATCTCGCACACCGAGCCCACATATTTCCCTGCACATGATGACTGATTTAATCAACCATCATCTGCCTTTAATAGCTGCTGATGTACTGTTGCTCCGCCTGCTGCTATTAACCCGTTAAATCCAGCTGTCAATCGCTGACAGCGGGATTTAACGCACCTTGGCTGGAAGCGCGTCATACATCCTGCCACGTGATTGTGGGGCACCGATGGGTTGTCATGACAGCTGGGGGTCTGCTGATGACCTCCCATACATGTCATTATGACCCACCTATGGGCCGGCGTTCATAGAAGATGGTGATTTCTGCTATAGATAGCAGTGTATGTACAGCACAAGCGATCAGACGATCGCCGCTTCAAGTCTCCTAATTAATCTGATCAGTAAACATTGTAATGGGGAAAAAATCAAAATGCCAGAATGACGTTTTTTTGGCTGCCACAGCATTGCAGTAAAGTGCAACATCAAAGTGGTTGCAGGGAGTATATAAGGATATGTAGCTCACAAACTCCTAAATATATGATGTTTTCATTTACAATGTATCTAATTTATACATGTATATAGAGAGTACTGAGCATGGATTTGTAAGGTTTCATAACTTCCATGCTAGACAAAATTCTATAAAATAAATAATGTGACAATTCTTTCATGGCCGGAGGTGATAATAAACTGATATAACAGTGTACACTAGTAATTAGAATTCCCTGGGCTCGGGTGTAAGAGGCAATATTCCTGATGATCAGGGTCCCGTGTAGGGACGGTCACTGCTGTATACCATCTAGTACAGAGGTACAGAAGCTGGCGGCGCTCCCATAACCTCCGGGCTGCTGGATTCTATCAAACATCTCCATGTTATTCTGTATACAGTTATATTCTTCTTTCCATCACAATGCGGTGGGATATCACTACAATATGCCAACATGCTGTGATTAGTGGAGGGCGGCTGTCAGTATCCCCCGACTTTAGAATTAGATTGAATAAACCTTCAAAGGGGGTGTACAAAGTTTAAAAGATATCTCCTATCCATAGGATAACTTCCCGATGGATGGGGTCTGACTGCTGGGAGCCTCACCAATCCTGAAAACTGGGGATTTGAAGAGTCCTTTGTGACTGATGTGATGGTCGATCATTGCTGCACCATACATTCTCTATGGGACGACTGAAGCTCTGTGCTCGGCTGGTCTTCAGCACTCCCATTAAGAATGAACGGAGCAGTGAGTATACTCAACCACCACTCCATTTGCGGCACCCTGCTACAACAGGTACCACAGGACCCAGGGTGCATGGATGGACTTCTCCACAAGAGGCCCTCACTACATACAAACACCTCCACCCTTCCTCCTCATACCACCAGAGGGAGCCCGTTAGGGATATATATATATGGAGGGTGGAGCCAGGCAGTTCAGTCAGAGTTAGTAGTCAGACAGAGAGAGTCTGAGAGCGTGCGGACGCTGAGAGCAGCGAAGACGCAGCGCATCTGCTGCTGGGTTCTGAGGGCCACGAGTGTGGCCGACGGTAAGGAGGAGAGATGAGAGGAGTTGAGGGGGCAGAGGAGCATCACAAGGCTCACACCGAAGATACAAACCGGACACCGGGTCCGCGCCTACAGGGTCCTTTATACCCAGTAGGGACAACCGGCATTCCAGGAGGACTACAAGTCCCTGGCAGACCTGAAGCTAGACCCATTACAGGACCAGGAACCACGATGGCCCCGACTACCAGGGATAGTGGTTGCCAGCAGAAGGTCCTACTACCGAGCGACAGGTGAAGGAACAGCACGACACATAAGCTAGGCCCAGTTGCAGGCTGGCCAGGAGCATACAGAGAGGCAGACACGGACCAGGAGGCCTTATACCCGCTCACTGGGGAGAAGTCCTGAAGTGCACCCATCCTACTGAGTACCCTGGACCATACCTGACATCCGCACCAGTAAAGATATTGAAGCGAATCCCCTGTCTCTGTCAGTGACTCCTGCTGCACCATCCCGCCTGCACTACAAGTCCCAGCATCACCTCCCACCAAATTCCACACTGCCCCGGGGGCCCGCTCCACCTGTGGGAAGCAGAAACACCTCAGCTGCCATCCCATCACCCCCCCGGAGGTCTGAAGCAGCGCTGGTAATCATTACCAAGTACCACAGGTGGCGTCACAAACTGTTTATTTATTTTATCCAAGTTTCAATCCCCTTTTTCAAGAGTGACCCCAGGGTACGGGCCCAGGAGCCGACCACCGCGACATCCCCAAAACCAGGCAAAGGCCCGGGTACCGAGTCGTCCCCATCCCCTGGGCGCGTCGTACTCATCGTCTGTGGGACTGCCAGAACTAGTGGAGCGCTGCTCTTGGCTATTTTGGGCAGTCCTATAGACAGTGAATGGAGGGGAGGCTGAGCATGCTGCCTGTTCTTGGCTTTGCTAGGGGTTCCAGCAGTCAGACCCTCAGTGATCAGTAAGTTATCCCCTAACCTTTGGATAAGAGATGATTTTCTATTTTGGCAATAACCCTTTAATTGCATCCATGTGGTTATTTTCCCCTATCCTGTCCACCTTTATTATGTCCGTTATTCCCTCTGGTGGTCAGTGCAGCCATGTAGTGTATGTCTGTACTACTCAGGCTCTGGGGGCCGGAGCGTGCAGCTACAGAGCAACCTGCTCCACATCACTGCCAGGAGGGGAGATTTATTGCTGTGTAGTTAGTCCAGGTGGTGCCGACAAGTAGAGGGAACAAGTTCTGGCAATCCTGCCAAAGGAACACAGTTATTCCTGCACCGGACCTGCATCTCCGGTGTGCGGCGGCCGGGAAGGTGCCCGCTCTCCTCAGGGAAGATGCTGACGGCCCGCAGGCACATACCCGTCCTTGTGCCAATGCCCAGGAGATAAAGCAGGACATTTATCTAAGTAGAGATGTGGCGTCTCCCACCCGCCTGTCATATTTGTAGATGACGCGTGGCGGAGGGCAGAAGCCGGGGCAGGACTCCTGTCCGGCTGCAGAAGTCTCATGTGTAGTGATACTCATGTGACTTTTCTAAAAGCATAAATCGGCTCAGAGGTGTCAGCGACGCTGGCTCAGACGTTACTGTGAGCGGAATAACAAGGCTTTGGTAACAGTTTCACCTCTTTATATTGTATTAGCTCCTTTACTTAGTCCTAGTTCAGACTGGTCTAAGAGATCGCCTGCTGATTCCTTTCTTGCGATTCTGATAGGAGATTTCTGTTAGAAGTTTGGCGCAAGGCTAGTGATTAGACTGGCTAGTGATTAGACTGGCTAGTGATTAGACTGGCCAGTGATTAGACTGGCCAGTGATTAGACTGGCCAGTGATTAGACTGGCTAGTGATTAGACTGGCTAGTGATTAGACTGGCTAGTGATTAGACTGGCTAGTGATTAGACTGGCCAGTGATTAGACTGGCTAGTGATTAGACTGGCTGGTGATTAGACTGGCTGGTGATTAGACTGGCTGGTGATTAGACTGGCTGGTGATTAGACTGGCTGGTGATTAGACTGGCTAGTGATTAGACTGGCTAGTGATTAGACTGGCCAGTGATTAGACTGGCCAGTGATTAGACTGGCCAGTGATTAGACTGGCCAGTGATTAGACTGGCCGGTGATTAGACTGGCTAGTAGATAAGGATTTTGTGCCAGATTTTTAGTAACAAAGGGAATACAGCGGTCGGCCACTTTAGGTAGACTGTTACAGTAGGCAGCATGCTGATAAGTTATTTTTTGACGTTTTGCATGATTTTCGCTGTCTTCGGTTGGCATATCCCCCCCCCCAACGGCACTTCCATCTGCAACCTGTAATGGCCAGTCGGAATACCCGTGCTGGCATCAGGGTCTTATTGCATGGGTAGGCGCTGTGGCATTGGGGTCTTATTACAGGGGTAGGCATGCTGGCATCAGGGTCTTATTACATGGGTAGGCGTGCTGGCATCAGGGTCTTAATACATGGGTAGGCGCACTGGCATCGGGGTCTTATTACACTGGTAGGCGCACTGGCATCGGGGTCTTATTACACGGGTAGGCGCGCTGACATCGGGGTCTTATTACATGGGTAGGCGCGCTGGCATCGGGTCTTATTACACGGGTAGGCGCGCTGGCATCGGGGTCTTATTACACGGGTAGGGTTGCTGGCATCGGGGTCTTATTACACGGGTAGGCGCGCTGGCATCGGGTCTTATTACACGGGTAGGCTTGCTGGCATCGGGGTCTTATTACACGGGTAGGCTTGCTGGCATCGGGGTCTTATTACACGGGTAGGCGCGCTGGCATCGGGGTCTTATTACACAGGTAGGCGCGCTGGCATCGGGGTCTTATTACACGGGTAGGTGCGCTGGCATCGGGGCCTTATTACACGGGTAGGTGCGCTGGCATCGGGGTCTTATTACACGGGTAGGCGCGCTGGCATCAGGTCTTATTACACGGGTAGGCGCGCTGGCATCAGGTCTTTATTACACGGGTAGGCGTGCTGGCATCGGGGTCTTATTACACTGGTAGGCGCGCTGGCATCGGGGTCTTATTACACGGGTAGGCGCGCTGGCATCGGGGTCTTTATTACACGGGTAGGCGTGCTGGCATCGGGGTCTTATTACACGAGTAGGCGCACTGGCATCGGGGTCTTATTAAACGGGTAGGCGCGCTGGCATCGGGGTCTTATTACACGGGTAGGCGTGCTGGCATCGGGGTCTTATTACACCGGTAGGCGCGCTGGCATCGGGGTCTTATTACACCGGTAGGCGCGCTGGCATCGGGGTCTTATTACACGGGTAGGCGTGCTGGCATCGGGGTCTTATTACACCGGTAGGCGCGCTGGCATCGGGGTCTTATTACACGGGTAGGCGTGCTGGCATCGGGGTCTTATTACACGGGTAAGCGCGCTGTTCGGAGACAATGGGAAAACCAGTGGGCAAGGCTTCACAGATACAGAAAATAGCACAGAATTTACTAGTAGAAGTTGCCTATTTATTATGTAGACACACGTTTGGAAATGACATAAGTAGATGGCCCAAGCCCTCCACAAAGCTTTTCATCCTGGAGGGCACCGGCTTTACCAATGTGACCCTCTGACATATGGGAGCATCATTATAATAGGGTACTGCCTTTACATGCCAGCTAGTCCGTGTCCAGTTACTGCTTTCTCTGTGACGGGGTGTACATATTTGCGTGAATGTAATGTGGATAATGACTGTATACGCCATCTTGTGCTTCAGGTCTGGAGGCAGATGCGGCACATGGGGGTAAAGCCGCATGTAATCACCTATAACCTGCTTCTTTGTGCCCCCCGAGACTGTGGGATTGGAGACACCGCTGACGCTCTACATTTACTCACGCACTCTAAGGAACTGGCAGCCCTGACTTTAAGTGCAGGCAAAGAGAAGCAAGACAGGAAAAGCCAGCAAGTGAAGAAAAGAAAGGATAGTCCTGGAGAGGTGGGCAGCCCATGCTCCTGGGCCATTCCTCAATTCCAAGTGGCAACTATGGCACAGCTGAGGACTTGGCAGGCTCACAGGCACTGGCCGTGGTGAGTACAGCTGACCATTTTCCCAGCGTGCCCTCTTTTGATGCCAGTAATGTGCCAAACCTCCTGGACCTGTCTGTAAATACGGGAAAAATTGTGTCACTTGCAAATGTCAATACCCCATCTGACCGATTGGCAGTGATTGGCGACTTAGGGGGCGTTCTTCAGAAGATGAAAGAAGACAACGTCTGTCCTACAATAAAGACCTTCACCCTCCTAGCGGCAGTCATGAGAGCAGAAGTGGGGTCAGAATCTGCCGTCCTGGCCACTATGGACGCCTACGGAGTACAGCCAGATCTCACCTTTTTTAACACTTTGGTGTTGAAGAGGAGTAAAACTCTGAAGCTGCAGTCGGCTTTGGTAAGGGAATGGTTTTTATTTTATCATTTAAATGTTAAAAAGCCATCATAAAATAATTAACACGGCTTGTGAGAAGATCCACGCTATCTGACAGTAAAGAGGCTGAGGTACAGTAGGTGAATGATGTTACCGCATTGTGGGATTATATTTGCTGCATGAAATCATTTGTAAAGCGTGTGACAGATCTGCCTGACTTTTTATATATATTTTTTTCTTAAAAGTGAATACCTTTTTTTTTTTTACTATTGCTTAATAACGATCCAAAGCAAATGGTTCTGTGTGACCCACTACTACTCAGGTAGCGTTAGCCCTCCCTGGGAAAGGTGTACTTGGACGATGGGCCGGTGGAAGAGGGAGATGCAGTCCCGGCCTTGACCCGGTCTGTGCCCAGGGCGCACACATTAAAAATATGGGCTAGCAGATGAGTGGTTATTTGTCGACTACGCCACATGTGGTTCCCGGTGATTACCACCAGCGCTGCGGCAGTCCTCAGAGGCGGGTGTCGTGGCAGCTCAGCTGGTACTACTCCCCACAGGCGGAGCAGGGCCTCAGGGCAGAGAGAGAGGAAAGTCTGGAGGTTGGTGGTGTGTGTGCGGTGCCGCGCAGGACAGGATAACGGAGGCAAGGGGTGAAGTCTTCCAAGCTTTACTCACGTTGTTTCAGTAGTAAGCACAAAGCTTCTCCTTGCTCCTCACGGCGCGCTGCGAACACCAGGAAGGGGTTCAGCACACTCCGGGTAGTTTAGGTGCACTTAACGAGACCCCTGGACCAGAATGTTCCTCTCCTTGGTGAGTTCTCCCATTAAGTCTCCTCCTGACTGTGTGTGTGGTATGAACTTGGTGAAAGGCCGGTTCCCGCTGCATCAGCGCAGTTTAAGAGATACAGGTGGCCTACGCCGCTCCGTCCATATCCCCCTTAGGGATCCAGAAGGCCTCTGGGCTTTTCCGACTGAGACGTGAAGTAACAGAGTCAGATATCGGGGGCCGGTACCCCTCTTGCAGCAGGAATCCCTCTGACTAGGCCAGAGTAAGAAGTACAGGTGGCGTATGCTGCTCCGTCCGTATCCCCTGGGATCCTTTTGCCTGTGGAGCTTTACTCCTCCGCTCCCCTCCAGGCCTTCTTAGGTAGGGACCTTGACCGGGTAGAGACAGCGGTTAACTCTAACCCACTCCTCACCTCAAGCCCAGAGTACGAGGACCGTGTATCTTCAACAAGCTGCAGGTTCCAGCAGAAAGCCACTATCAGCGATAAAGATCACAATCAAAGACTTTGAACCTAAGATGGCCGTGTATTAAATATGTATCAGTAAGTGTAACCTAAAAGTGTGTCCTCCACCCTCACCCACTACATGGTTTCCCCTATCTTTGGTCGTCCCCCCATCTCCTCTATCCCGGCTGGTTTTGCACCCTGGTGCATATAAGCCCCCCACAGGACAGGAGTGGTGTAGTGTTGAGTGCTGAGGCTGGGTCCCGTGTGGTGCTCCATCCTTACCTCGGAGAGGAGATACCGCACCTCGATCTGAGGTGCAGTACCCCTGTGGCGACTGAACCCTCAGGGACGCCACAGTTCCAACCGATTCATATAGAAACTACACTTTTAGATATCTGCCTAATTGTTTCTAAGCATGGCTTTGAAAGAAGGGGCATGGCTTTGAATTAAGGGGCATGGCTCTGAAGGAAGGGGCATTGCTTTGAAAGAAGGGGCATGGCTTTGAAAGAAGGGGCATGGCTTTGAAAGAAGGGGCATGGCTTTGAAGAAGGGGCATGGCTTTGAAAGAAGGGGCATGGCTGTGAAAGAAGGGGCATGGCTTTGAAAGATGGGGCATGGCTTTGACAGAAGGGACATTGCTTTGAAAGAAGGGGCATGGCTTTGAAGAAGGGGCATGGCTTTGAAAGAAGGGGCATGGCTGTGAAAGAAGGGGCATGGCTGTGAAAGAAGGGGCATGGCTTTGAAAGATGGGGCATGGCTTTGACAGAAGGGGCATGGCTCTGAAGGAAGGGGCATTGCTTTGAAAGAATGGGCATGGCTTTGACAGAAGGGGCATGGCTTTGACAGAAGGGGCATGGCTTTAAATACAACAGCATGCACTAAATTGCTTGAAAATTGGGGGGCAAAAAAAGTGATGCAAGGCAAGCCAGCAAAAGAGTCTAAAGTATGACACATTTTCTCATTTACATGTCCATATTTAACCACGTACATGGAAAAAATGGCCCTGGTGTCAGCAGTGTTTGTTCCGTGTGTCATCAGTGTTTGGTCTGTGTGTCCGTTTTTCCCATCAATGTTTGACGGATGGATAAATAAATCCTTGAATTACAGAGCTTCTCCTATTCTTTGCCATCCGGGTGCTGAATGTTTTTGCACAGACCCATAGACTTGTATCGGCTCTTTTCATCTGTGATATCGGAAAAAGACAGACAGACGGACATGTGAATAGCACCATAGATTATACTGGGTATGTGATGTATCCATGAAAAAAGGGATAAACCTCCACGTGCAACATGATGTGTGAATGAGGCCTTTTGCTTTTTCTGGCCGCACCATCAAGAAAGATTTCCTCCATTTGTGTTTTTGGTCTGTGTGATGTCCATGTCACCCAGTGTAATATTCCACATGAATGGATTGACCACCAGACTGTGGGGGAATAATGGCTACAGGCGCTTATCTCATCCATCCGTTTTTTTAATGAGATATAACCGTAGATTTCAAAGGCTGCACAACAATCAGACACAATCCGTGTGGCAGGTATGTTTTACCGGACGCACTGCATAGATTACATAGGAAAGTGTGTCTGGCCTTCTATTAGGTTTTTTTTTAGTTATGGATGACAAATGGACGCTGTACGGATCAAAAATGGCCTTTTTTTCCCCTGAACACAAAGCATTGTGCTTGTGTGAATTTACGCTTCGGCAGGGAATTGTGCACTGAGCCTATATGAAGGCGTTTTGTGCGCTGCCGCCAAAATGCAACATTCAGTTGGACGCAGCAATATTTTATGTGTGAATACTGTTTAATACAGATTTTAGCATTTCTCTTTTTCTGAAAATGCGTCGGGCCTCATGCAGAAACAAACTTTTTGTCGAAACGGACAGTGATACCCATAACAACCAATCAGAGCTCTTCTTTTATTGCCCTGGTAAAATGAAACGTGGCATCTGGTTGGCTGTCATGGAGAACACTGACACATTCTGAAACTTAGTGCAGATTCTTCCACACTTCATGCCACACGTACAGTGTAAAAACTGATCGTCTGAATGGTCTCTTTACAGCAGCTGTTGCCTATGATGGCACAGAGAGGCATTGCACCAAACATCCATACCTTTTGCAATCTCGCTAGGGCATGCCTTAAAGAAAAAGATGGTTTACAGCTCCTGGAAGACATGGCGGTAATGACATTGCTACTTTGCATAGTTTATTTAGTGTCTTTTTTTTTTTTACTCTAAGGCTATGTGCACACGATGCAGAAATGAAGCAGAAAATTTCTGCATCATTTCTGCATCATTTCTGCATCTCCCTGGCAGAAAAAATGCATGCAGATTGTGCATGCGTTTTTCCTGCAGAATACATGCGGATCCACATGCAGATTCACATACGTTTCCGCATGCAGATTGACAAGCGCTTTCCAGGCGATTTTAGCATCACCTGGAAAGTGCTTGACAACTAGGTCACAGTATATAAATCCATGCAAACAGCATGGATTTATATAGTGTGACCCGAGAGAGTGTATATACTTACTTCCGATGGCCCGCGCTGTCCTGCTTTACACTCCGTTCTCCCGGCAACTTTGAATTGAAAGACCTGCCGACGTCAGCGTCACGTGACCCATCACATGACTCTGACGTCACCGCAGGTCCTACAACTCACTGCAAGTGCCGGGAAGCAAGCAGGAGCGCTGCGCGGGCCGACAGATGGTAAGTATATATATATTTTTTATTTTATTCTTGTTTTACAGCTTTTTTAATGGTACCTGGGTGTGGAGGAGACTCTCCTCTCCTCGACACCCGGGTACCATCCGCACATTAGAACGCACCAATTACGCAAGTGACGCGCCCCTGGGCCTGTGTCGTGCGGCATCGCGCGCACGGGGGCTTACCCGGAGCCGGATCAGATGGGGGTAGTAGTCTCGTGGCGGTGACCCGGTCCGTGCCCAGGGAGTCAAACTGAGTGGCAGTATTTAGCAGTAGATGTTAGAATGTTCGACTACGCCACCCGTGGATTGCGGTTACGAAACCGCCGCTGCACGGCAGACCGCTGAGGCCGGTGTTGTTTGTGCAGCTGAGAATGAGATGACTCCCCACGGGAGGAGTATGGCCTCAGGGCAGATATGCTAGAGATGATGATGGGAGTGATGGTGCGGGCGTCCCAGTGCCGATGGTGCAGGTGTGACGACGGAACACGGAGGCGGGAAGTGCAGTTTCAAAAGCTTTACTCACAGTTCTTTATCAGGTCCTTGTGCACAGTAGGACCACCCGAGTCATGCTGCGTCCACCAGGTCAGGGACTCGGCCAACTCCCAGGCAATTCCAGAGCGTGGTCCAGAGCTCCCCTCTCTTCCTTCCTACTGGCCGTCCCCACCAGGGACCCACCTTTGTCCGGCTTCCTCGGGCCTTATGGGGGTAAAACCTCTCTCCGGTTTCCCTGACCCTATGTGGCGTGCCTTCCTGGTGGATGTGGTGAGGGGTCGTGCCAAAACTTGACCACGACCTCCGGTTCCTGGCTAAGGATAATTGGCCTCCACCAGTTTGGGATCCGGTACCCTTCTCTGCCAACCCTTCACCCGTTTTGGTTCTCTCGTGGGATCTCAGGGTTCCCTCTATGCTTGCGTCTCTGGGCCTTTCTCTCTGTTCCTCTTCTTCCTTCTCTCTCTCTCTCTCGGCTTCAGGCCTGGCTCTGGAGCTGGGCCCAGACGGAGCCACAGCTCCCTGTCAGCCCTCTCTGGCTGAGCTCCTCTCACAACTCCTCCAGGCTGAACTGAACCCTGTCTTAAGATGGTGCCCACCTTATATACTCCCTCTGACACCCGAGCCCAGGTGACTAGCACCCAATGGGCTCCTACCTATGCCCAGAGTCCCTCCCCTATCTGCTCCTACACCACTAGGATGTTCCTCCCCACTCCAGCCAGGGACAGACGCTGTCGTACCTGCACATCTACCTGGTGGGAGTACCGTTGTTCTGTCCCCCGGAAATGGGGTGAGTGTAGTGCATGCAGCTATCTGATCTCTGTTCCACACTCCATCCTTACCCGGGAGTGGAATACCACACCTCTGGTTTGAGGTGCAATACCCCTGTAGCAGCCGAGTCCTTGGGGTGCTACATTCCCCCCCGGTAAACCACAGCACGTCCTCGGGCTGGAAAAGAGCAAAACATAATAAAACATACAAAATTTTAAAATATACACTAACATATAAAACATTAACTAAACTCATCCCTTTATGGGAGTTACTTTTCTCTTAGAACGTTACAGGTATAAACATTACGAAAACATTATTATTTTAGCAGCGTAAACTTGCAATATAAAACTTTTTCCATATAAAACGTTCTTGATCCTCTGGCCACGGTGCAACTTGTGACCAGGTAAGGTGCAACAGTCACTAGAGAAAAACAGTTTCTTATAAAACCAGAAGGGGACGCTTAAGGAAGCGCAACTATTTACAGGGTATGGCCGCTCTCAGTCCTCGGCCAGTGGTAACAGGGGAATGGCTGCTCACAGTCCTCAGCCTGGTAAGGGATTAGGGGCACACAGGTAACAGTTCTTTAATAGTTCCATACTAGTCCCAACGGGGACCACACTCCGATTAGCAGCAACTTAGGTACCCCGACGGGTAACTATATACAGTTCTTTGTTCATGCTACTTCCCTTCAGTAGCTATGTCCTCTCTGTGCTCCCTCCTGAGGGTAGTCTTCAGACCCGTCCGGGTCCTCTTGGCTTTCCTCGTACTGCAGCTCCTCCTCGGTTAACCGGTGTACGTGAAGGGCGTACGGTCCCTTGGCACACTGGTGCCGGGTGAAGGTGACCACGTCACCCGGGTAGAGATCACGTCCACGGTGTCCCTCCGGTAGGTGGCTCTCGACATCCCTGCGGGTAACAAAGACGTCGCCGGGGGTTCGGTGATCCCGGATAAAGCCCCAGCCGTTCTCTAGTTGAAACTTTATCACAGTCCCGGTGGCGCGGGGACCGTGGGCCGTACGGGGGTTTCGTCGGGCCCGGCGTTTCTGCTCCGCGCTTTGGACCTGCAGTTGTTCCTCGCGGATCCGCCTCTCTCGCCGTTCTCTCCCAAAGACCTCCAGCTGTTGACGGCAACACTCCTCACGCTGGGCTGCGGCCGCCCGGGTCTCTTGGGTGAACCCCATGAGGTTTTCACCGGTGGGGTTCCATGCAAATTGGGCCTCTTCCAATGGGAGCGGGACAATGTTGGCGGGTGCCGGAGCCGGGATCAGAGGCTCACACAGGGGCCATTCCTTCCGGAGTCGGGGGTTTACGTACTCCGGTGGCCACACGAAGGGCTGTCCATCCGGGCAAGTATGCTGCGCAAACAGATCTTCACCCAGGGGCAGCACTGTGGAAATTGAGGACGCTGTGGGGGCAGCGGCGCCCGGAGGTACTCGTCCTTGCGTCCAGGACGTGGGCATCCTCTTTGGATCCAGGTATGGCACCTTTGGGAATGAGGGCGCTGGAGGGGCTGCGGCGCCCGGATTCCCTAGGCCTTGCGACCAGGCCAGTGGCACTGTGGAGGTAGAGGGCGCTGTGGAGACTGCGGCGCCCGGGGGTACTCGGCCCTGCGACCAGGCCGGGGGTACTTCCTCTTTTGCCGCGCTTTGGGTCAAGGGGCGTGGCGTAACAGAGGGCGCGACCGCGGCTCCTTCCGCTTGAGGCCTAGTCGGGAGCAGCGGCGGTGCAGCAACGGGCGCGGTGAGTGGAACTTCGGGCTCTGCGACGGGGAACTGGGGCAGGCTTGCGGCTACTGGGCACGGGGTGATGACGTCCCCATTACCTGCTTCCATCCCTGCGGCTCCCTCCGCGGCGTCGTCTCCGGCCTTCGTCCCTCCTGCACCATCCTCAGGGGCAGACATGCTCCACGTTGCGGGTGGCGTCCTCTGCTGGCGGGTTCCAGCCTGCTGGACCATCTCTCTTCTCCACTCGGCCAGCGCTTCTTGCTGTACCCGGGCCATCTTCCGGGCCAAGGCCTCCAGCGCGGTCTGTGCACGCTCCCGATCTCTGGGGAGCTGTGCCAGGATCTCCACCAGGCCTTCTGGGGTGGCAGCCTGCAACAGGTTCCGGACCACAGGGTCGGTGCTGATCGACTCTTCCTCCATCTCCGGGTGCAATCTGTCCAGACTCCTCCAGGCCGCACCCATCTTCTCTCTTTTGTT
Organism: Phyllobates terribilis; assembly: GCF_046119375.1. Lineage (NCBI taxonomy): Eukaryota > Metazoa > Chordata > Amphibia > Anura > Dendrobatidae > Phyllobates > Phyllobates terribilis. The sequence continues at coordinate 34,497 of NW_027363569.1, read as the reverse complement.
CGGTATCCGCCCCCATTGAGGGTGGTCCCGGGGCAACTTGGTGACAGTCAGTTCCAGGGGCAGCCCCCTCACGCTGATGGACATTTCTATCATTGCAGTCTCTGCTGGCGGGGGCGGTTTCCGCTTTTGGCGCCATTCTTGGACCTGGCCCACGATGGGAGGTGGCTTCTTGCCACCCTCTGGCACGCCCATAATGGAGTCCGCTCTGCCAGGGCGGGAAATCGTCTCAGATGGCGGGAATCGTCTCCTTATGGCGGGAAACTCCGTGGATGGCGGGAAAAGGCTGCAGATGGCGGGCAAACGGCGGGAAACGATCCGAGATGGCGTCCGATGGCGGGAACCCTCCGGAATTGGCGGGAGACTCCTTTTTGAGGTAAATGTGAACTTTTCTTCAGGCACGCAGTACCCGGTGGTTGCGGGCACGTAATCCTGCCGACTACGCCAAAGTTGATGCGCCCCTGGGCCTGTGTCGTGCGGCATCGCGCGCACGGGGGCTTACCCGGAGCCGGATCAGATGGGGGTAGTAGTCTCGTGGCGGTGACCCGGTCCGTGCCCAGGGAGTCAAACTGAGTGGCAGTATTTAGCAGTAGATGTTAGAATGTTCGACTACGCCACCCGTGGATTGCGGTTACGAAACCGCCGCTGCACGGCAGACCGCTGAGGCCGGTGTTGTTTGTGCAGCTGAGAATGAGATGACTCCCCACGGGAGGAGTATGGCCTCAGGGCAGATATGCTAGAGATGATGATGGGAGTGATGGTGCGGGCGTCCCAGTGCCGATGGTGCAGGTGTGACGACGGAACACGGAGGCGGGAAGTGCAGTTTCAAAAGCTTTACTCACAGTTCTTTATCAGGTCCTTGTGCACAGTAGGACCACCCGAGTCATGCTGCGTCCACCAGGTCAGGGACTCGGCCAACTCCCAGGCAATTCCAGAGCGTGGTCCAGAGCTCCCCTCTCTTCATTCCTACTGGCCGTCCCCACCAGGGACCCACCTTTGTCCGGCTTCCTCGGGCCTTATGGGGGTAAAACCTCTCTCCGGTTTCCCTGACCCTATGTGGCGTGCCTTCCTGGTGGATGTGGTGAGGGGTCGTGCCAAAACTTGACCACGACCTCCGGTTCCTGGCTAAGGATAATTGGCCTCCACCAGTTTGGGATCCGGTACCCTTCTCTGCCAACCCTTCACCCGTTTTGGTTCTCTCGTGGGATCTCAGGGTTCCCTCTATGCTTGCGTCTCTGGGCCTTTCTCTGTGTTCCTCTTCTTCCTTCTCTCTCTCTCTCTCGGCTTCAGGCCTGGCTCTGGAGCTGGGCCCAGACGGAGCCACAGCTCCCTGTCAGCCCTCTCTGGCTGAGCTCCTCTCACAACTCCTCCAGGCTGAACTGAACCCTGTCTTAAGATGGTGCCCACCTTATATACTCCCTCTGACACCCGAGCCCAGGTGACTAGCACCCAATGGGCTCCTACCTATGCCCAGAGTCCCTCCCCTATCTGCTCCTACACCACTAGGATGTTCCTCCCCACTCCAGCCAGGGACAGACGCTGTCGTTCCTGCACATCTACCTGGTGGGAGTACCGTTGTTCTGTCCCCCGGAAATGGGGTGAGTGTAGTGCATGCAGCTATCTGAGCTCTGTTCCACACTCCATCCTTACCCGGGAGTGGAATACCACACCTCTGGTTTGAGGTGCAATACCCCTGTAGCAGCCGAGTCCTCGGGGTGCTACACAAGTACAGATGCAGTCTTGCGGTATTGGCGCGTTCTAATGCAAGTCAATGGCGGCGAAAACGCCGCGTTTACGCAAGATTAAATGACATGCTGCGGATTTTTGAGCGCAGCGTTTACGCTGCGGAAAAATCCGCATCATGGGCACAGCACATGCGGATTTCCATTGGGGAACATTGCTTCCCTTCTACCATGCGTTTTTCATGCGTTTCCGTGGCGTTTACGCAACTGCAAAAACGCCGCGGAAACGCATGAAATACGCATCGTGTGAACTCAGCCTTACTTGATAAAGTCTAGAAAATAAGTAAATAAAGTAATTTTCAATAAACATTATATTTTATTTTCCATTCACATCTTTTCCTCTTTTCCCTTCCCAGTCTATACTCGATATAATTATGGTGGTGTACACCAGTGAATGGTAGTCTAATGAGATATGATCCTCTTTTCTTTCTCTTTCTCATTCACGCTTAAACCTTCATTATGCTTACATACGCCCTTAGTTTCTTGGCACCACTAAACCTTACTCTCCTTTGCTGTCCTCAAACCCCAGCACCCTCTAACCAAATAATCATCTCTCCTTCCCTCTTACCTCCCCACCTGACCTCATCTGCAGACCTGCTCCTCAAACTCAGAGCTATCCTACCAAAACATAAAACAAGCCGGACACTCTCCTTCTCCCACCTGCTCTCCCTTTCTCTGCTTCTCCTCACTGCTGGCGACAGTCCTATCCAGTCCTATCCTGGACCCAAACAGCTCACACCTCCCACCAATACCCCCTCCTATTGCTTCCAACCAACTGCAAACTACAGCAACCTCTCCTACGTAAAACCCGTGCCGCTGATGACCACCCACCCTGCTCCCTCTCTTTGGAGCACTCTGGAACGCCTGCTATGTCTGCAACAAGCTCCATTTTGTCCACGACCTCTTTACCTCTCGTCATCTCTTTTTCCTGGGCATCACAGAGACATGGTTGACACCCTCCGACACTGCCTCCCCTGCTGCGCTGTGTTACGGTGGCCACCACTTCACACACACGCTCACTCCTCGCCCTGGTAACAGACATGGTGAAGGAGTGGGTCTTCTCCTTTCTACCAACTGCTCCTTTAGCCCTATCCCACCTCTACCCTCCCTTACTCTCCCTTCTTTTGAAGTCCACTCTGTCCTCATCTACTCTCCTTCCAAGTAGCTGTCATATACCGACCTCCAGGCCCAGTCACTGCCTTTATTGACCAATTCTCCACCTGGCTTCTTTACTTTCTCTCTGCTGACGTTGCACAATCATCATGGGCGATTTCAACATCCCCACTGACACTCGCCAGTCAACAGCATCCAAATTCCTGTCACTTACTTCATCCTTTGGACTTACTCAGTGGTCCTCCTCAGCCACCCACACAGACCGACACATACTAGACCTCATCTTCTTCACCCAACTCTGCTCCCTATCTAACCTTACAACCTCCCCCCTACCCCTATCCTCCTCACCTGTCACACATGTCCAGCAACTAGCACACCCCCTCAGAAACCTTGCATATCTAGACACTCACACACTCTCTGACTCTGTTCTACCACTGACATCTTTACTCCACGACACTGACAGCACCACTGCTTTCTACAATACCACTCTCGCATCAGCTATTGACTCGGTCGCCCCTCTTGTGCATGGCAGAGCGCGACGAGTCAATAGGCAACCCTGGCACAACACCCTCACTAAACCGCTTCAGCAAGCGTCCAGGGTTGCGGAACGGCGTTGGAGGAAAACACATTCGCAAGATGTCTTCACTGCATTCAAACAACATTCGCATTCAAATCAACCCTCGCCTCTGTTAAGCTGGCCTACTTCACAACCGTCATATCTTTCTTATCCTACAACCCCAAACCGTTATTCAACACTTTTAACTCTCTCCTCCACCCACCACTGCCCCCTCCAAACTCCGTCATCCCTGCTGAGGAGTTTGCCACACAATTCAAAAACAAGATTGACCAAACACGGCAAATCTTTACTGTCCGACCACCACAACCCCTTTGTTTCCCAGACCATTGCTCTTCCCCCATAACCTCCCTTTCCAACATCATGGAAGGAGAACTCACTCGTCTCCTTTCCAAATTACACCTCACCACTTGTGCACTCAACCCCATCCCCCCCCAACCTCACCCCCACACTCATCCCATCCCTAACCCATCTTTTCAACCTATCACTAACTTCTGGTACCTTCCCCTCTGCCTTCAAACATGCCACAATCACTCCCATCCTCAAAAAGCCATCCCTCAACCCAACCGCCTTGTCCAGCTACCGACCCATATCGCTTCTCCCATTTGCCTCCAAACTCCTTGAGCAACACGTTCACGCTGAACTTTCCTCTCACTTTTCATCTATCTCTCTCTTCAATAACCAACAATCTGGTATCCGCCCCCACCATTCCACCAAAACTGCCCTTACCAAAATTACTAATGACTTACTTACCAACAAAGTTAACAGACAATTCACTGTAATCCTTCTTCTTGACCTGTCCTCTGCCTTCGACACAGTTGACCACTGCCTCCTACTGCAGATCCTGTCTTCCTTTGGAGTCAAAGACCCTGCCCTATCCTGGATCTCCTCATACCTTTCCAACCGCACATTTAGCCCCCCCCCCCCACACTACCTCCTCATCCCGCCACCTCTCTGTTGGAGTCCCTCAAGGTTCTGTCCTAGGACTAGGACCCCTACTCTTCTCAATCTATACCCTTGGCCTGGGACAGCTCATAAAATCCCATGGCTTCCAGTCATGAAGAGCATGGTCAGTCATCCTCTTGGTGAGGACACAGAAGTCTTGCCTGTCAGCAATCTGGCACGCATGGCTGAGTTTATGTTACGCAGCCTTTCCCGTGATCCTTGCATTGTCCAAACTTTGGATGACAGTCCTTACTGGTTGGTGACACTTCTAGACCCACGCTACAAGGAGAACTTTCTGTCTCTTATTCCCTTGCAGGACAGGCCTCTAAAATGGTGCCGTACGAGAAGGCTTTTGTTGCGGAATTATTTAAAAAATTCCCATCTGAAAATGCTGGCGACAGAGGTCACAGTTCGTTGAACAACCAAGGAGTACAGGCGAGAGAGACACAAATTCAATCCAGCAGAGGCAGGGGAACACTGTCAAAGTTCTGGGACAGTTTTCTCAGACCCTCCCATCGCACAGGTCCTGAGGCGCGGGGTACTCTCCCAAAGAGGGGAAAGTTTCGGAAGATGGTGAGGGAGTACCTTGCCAACTGTGCCAACGTAGTCCTTGATTCCTCTGTGCCTTATAATTATTGAGTATCCAAGCTGTACACGTGGCATGAACTGGCTCTCTACACCTTGGAGGTCCTGGCCTGCCCTGCCGCTGTCAACTGAAAATCTGACAGGCTGACTCATACAAAAATGATCAAAGGCTGGTTTGGGCCAGACTTCTCAACACCACTGAATGATAGCAGCGTAACATAAACTCAAATACAGTGTCTTTTTTTTGGGAGGTCTAACTGTATTCCCATGCACCTCTGTCTTCACACCCAGACATGGGTATACGCTTCCTGATTTTGTCTATTTGCTCTTGTCCTCCTCCTTCTCCTCATCCTTCACATCCTCCTCCATATCACTACCATATCTACCATATCACCATATCTACTTCTCTTGCAAGGGGCATTGGAGTTTCTCCAAATTTTTGGCAGCCGTTGCATTCACTGCATAGGCAAAGAGTATGGGAGACCCACTTCCTAATAATGGGAACATTGTTTTCAGGAGGCCCTCCGACCTCTACGTCTCTTGCAAGGGGCATTGGAGTGCCCCCAAACTTTTGGCAGCCGTTGCATTCACTGCATAGGCAAACAGTATGGGAGACCCACTTCCTAAATATGGGAACATTGTTTTCAGGAGGCCCTCCAACCTCTACATCTCTTGCAAGGGGCATTGGAGTGCCTCGTAATTTTTGGCAGCTGTTGCATTCACTGCATACGCAAATAGTATTGGAGACCAACTCCTTTTTAATGGGAGCATGTCGTACTCATTACTGTAGCCCAGCTCCATGTGTCTTTAAATTGTTAATAGGGTTTTTTCTAAATTTTGGCAGCCGTTGGACTCACTGCATACCCTATAACTGGATAGGAGACCCTCTCCTTTCTAATGGGAACATGTTGTTACTGTGCCCAGCTCTATGTGTCTTTAAATTGTTAGTGGGGTTTTTCCTAAATTTTTACAGCTATTGGGCTCACTGCATACCCTATAACTGTATAGCAGATCCTTATCCTTTATAGTGGGAACATGTCATTACTGTGGCCCAGCTCTATGTGTCTTTAAATTGTTAGTGGGGTTTTTCCCAAATTTTGGCAGCCCTTGCAGTCACAGCATGGGCATTACCACTATAGGAGACCCACTCCTTTATAATGGGAATATTTTTTTTTACTGAGACCCTCCTCTATGTCTCTTCAAAGAGGTATTGGGTTGCGTCCAAATTTTTGGCAGCCCTTGCAGTCACTGCATATGCAATAACAGTATAGGAGACCCACTCTTTAATAATGGGAACAACAAAGCATAGCCGACTGCTGGCCCTTTAAGAATAGTAAGGCAGTAAAAATAGTGTTTGACTTTCACAATCCCTCCTTCATAAATGAAACAGGATGTGTCTGATGATGTTTCACACACCACATGGCCAGATAAGGTTGTAAAATGTTAAAATGCCATTTCCCGGTGAATACATTTGTCACGGTTGAAAGCAATGCAAAAATGCATCAAAAACGCTATGTGTGAACATAGCCCAAGGTGTGAAGGAGCATTTTTGTTTTTGGTTATTTATTTTGCCTTGTATACAATTCATTACCCTGGAAAGGATGTTCCTTAACATAATTCCCAGGAAAATCTATTTTAGTTTAGTTTTTGTATGTTTTATTGTGAGTCTGTAAAAGTGGCGTAATACCTCTGACAACATTGTTGACATCATTGACCTGGGAGTCAGAAATGCTTCCAGGAGTCTTCCCCATGCTGTTCCCATGTCATTTGAGTTCTGTTCCCATCGATTTGGGCAATTTTTAGGCCCTCTGCAGACCGCCGGGGGGGGGGGGGGGGCGCTGAAAGAATGCTGGAGTTTCCCATAGACTTACATTGGGCTCGTTACTTGGACCGAGCACCTGAGTATTCCAATTTGCTTGACTTGAGCAGCGAGCACCCGAGCATTTTAGCGCTCGCTCGTCGCTAGTTTTCAGCTATACCATTTCTATTTCCATTCAACTTTTTGATCGTGTTTTATTCCACTCTTTGTTTGGTGGTAAGATGAAAAAGAATAGTTTTTTTTTCAATGTTCACTGAAGGCGTTAAGTAGTGTGACCGTTTTATAGGCCGTGGAAGTGATGATAACAAATATGTGGACCTTTTTGGTTTATTTTAGTTTTTATATGAATTTACCCATTTATTGATATAACATTATTATTATTTTCATTTTCTTTTCAGTTTATTTTTTGATTAGGTTTTTTTTTTTTAAATATTTTTTCACATTCTTTTTTTTACTTTTTCATTTAGTCCCTCTATGGGACTAGCTTTTATTAGTATAATCGCTGTTATAAAGCATTGCAATGAATTCTACCTGTCAGTGTTACAGTGATAGAAGCCTCTGAGACCATGCTCCTAGCTCGGTCTAAGCAGGCCACCGTCGCTGGGATACCTGGAGGCGCGGGTTGTCATGACAACAGGATCACTGACTAAGGGCATAACCAGAAACGCGTTGAGATTGCATCTCCGCTATCATGGATTTTTATATATTTTAATATTTTGCACCAATAAAGTGAGAATTATTTTTTATTGGAGACTTTCCCCACTTTCTCCTTATGTACACTGGCCGAGAGTCACGGCATTGTTGGTCTGAGCCCAGAAGATATGAGCAGCAGGATGGATTAAATGCATGGTGAGGCTTATATTGTTTTTTTGTAAAGAATTGTCAAATCAGTCAGTAAGGATTTAGGGCCCTTTTACATGGCGATATTTTGCATCAGTATTTGTTAACAGACGCCAGGAGTGGATCCAAAACACAGAAGAGGTGAGAGTGGTACAGTTATTATTTTTCTCTGTGTTTGTTCCCCTCTGGTTTTTAGCTTACAAATACTAATGTAAATTACTGCCCAAAATGCTCACTGTGTGAATGAGGCGAGGAAGCTGCTTGTAATCCTGTAATATAAGTCCTTATTCTGAGGATGAGCGCTCACTTGCAGGTGCTGTGCTGTAATGCTTATCTTCTCTGCTCCATCATACTCCCCAGAGCAGGGGCGACCCCTGGGGCAAAACTGCGGCCGGCAGATGTCAGACGTGTCACTCAGTGATATGTGATGGAGCCCGACTCCCAAACAAAATCAGACAGAAGCATACAAAATAAATACATGAAGCATTGCAATTAGGTGTCAAACGTTTTCAACTTTATTTAAATTTACATGACACTGAACCATCACCTATCAGGATAAAGAAGATTCTGTGTAGCCTCTGTTCCTATAGACCATCTTGCTTGCAGCCTTCTCCATTGAAGACTACGGAAATTACAGGAATAGATGAGTAATCTGCTTATACTTGTTATGCACACGCCCGGGCTAAGCGGCGTGTGCGTGTGATTGGTAGTGATTCCACTGGACCATGAACCGGAGAGTGCCTGGAGGGGCGTAACTAAGTATCTGGCCGATCCGACCAAGATGGCACGACGGCATACGACGCCAGTGCACCAGGGAGAAACCGGGCAGAGGGACCAGGTGCTACTCCAGGTCAAACTCCGGACACGGGGGTTGACCCACACAGGGATTACTGGAACAGGCTGGTAGGCTGGCACACAGACTGGTGGGTATAGGCAGGCACGACTGGTATGCAGGCAGGCGGGTAAGCAGGCAGGGGGGTACAGGCAAGCACAGCTAGAGTGCAGACAGGGAGGCACTAGCAGGTAGGAACACAGGCGGGATAGGACCCAGTACACACTGGGACTCAGGAACATTACAGGCAGAGGGGTACAGGCAGGGCAGGACAGGACTGCCGGAGCAGCGGGCAGAAGCAGGGCAGGACAGGACTGCCGGAGCAGCGGGCAGAAGCAGGGCAGGACAGGACTGCCGGAGCAGCGGGCAGAAGCAGGGCAGGACAGGACTGCCGGAGCAGCGGGCAGAAGCAGGGCAGGAGCGGAGCAAGGCTGCCGGAGCAGAACGGACAGGACTCTGTTCACACGGAACAGACAGGAAGGGAAAGGCAGAGCCAGATACCCACAGGGTACTTGCAGTGAAGTAGCGAGGGGACCACAAACTCACAAACGGGAGTACAGAGACAACAAGCAGGAGTTAGGTACGAGTTCAGACTCTGCAGAAAAAGGAAGGGAACGGACATAGAGGCAAAACAGGTAAAGGATAGGAGAGAGTTCAGACTGGAACTGAGTGTACGGAGGAGACCGACACTGCAGCGGGATACAGGAGCGGGTCTGGGAATACTGCCCCCAGAGAGGCGGGACGAACAGGCAAGGAGCGTGTTCAGACAGGACAGACAAGATACAGGAGCGGGTCTAGGTAATCGGCCCCTAGAAGGCGGGAGGAACAGGCTAGGAGCGTGTTCAGACAGGACAGACAAGAGAACACAGAAAGGACTCAGTTCAGACACGGGAACTAATACCGCAAAGCAGGAGACATACAGGAGTCAGTTCAGACAGGCCTGGAAATACAGCCTCCAGGAAAGGCAGACAAGGAAACAAAGAACGGGACCTGGCACCTTCAGAGTGCAAGCACACACTGAAGGAAACACTATGCTCAGGCAGGGATAGAAGGGAGCTGCTGAGCTATATACCAAGTGACAGACAGCAATAGGCTGAGGACGCACAAGGGGCGTGACCCACAGCAGGTACAAAAAGCAGGAAGTGATCGGGCGCCGCCCTTAAGCAGCAGAAACAGACACAAACAGACAGCATGGAGGGAAGCCAGAGAGACATTCTGGACAGGAGATCAAGTGCGCTCTCTTGCACAGTGGGAGATGGACCACCATGCAAGGACGCCGCCAGGTATGTTACAATACTGCTGTAATACAATTCTTTTATCCAATGATGAGAGCATGCGTCCAGGAGTTGTGCTGTAATGTTTGTCTCCTCTTCACCATCGGAGCAGGGGCGACCCCTGGGGCAAAATGTGCTTACTGGGTTCTGTGCAGCCGGCAGATGTCCAGCCGTATGTGATAGACCCCGACCCCCAAACAAAATTAATCAGACAGAAGCACACAAAATAAATACACGAAGCATTGCAATTAGGTGTCAAATGGTCAAAATTTTATTTAAATTTACATGACACCGAAAATAGCACAACCCCCGACTCACGAAGAGTCACCCTCCAGCACTCAGGAGAGGAAAACCCCCTGTGGAGGAAACCTCTATGGAACCATGGATGGAGGGCTGCCCTTCCATTGGGCTTAGAGAGTTAGTGCCAATATATAACAGATGTAACTGCAGAATTGTACAATTTGTACATTTTACCAGATTTACAGAGAATGACATAACAAATACAGACTATAAATGTGATAAAGCGGATGTGGGAGAGATCTGGCTGCGATATCTGTCACCACATTGATTGATGGAGCGAATTTGGTTGATCTGATTGGCCAGGTGGATGTATAATTTCTCCCTTACAGATCCAGGTCCGCCTCTCAAAAAATTGGACATTTGGTTACAGTTCGTTATGCCTAATCCCTAATAGGATAAATAATCCCTCCCAATTTATCACCCATTAGAGTCATAGATCAGTCCATGAACTCCCAAAGGAGAGCTGCTCTATATAGAGGGTAACAGAAGGGGATCCTGGTCTAGGGACCCCCCTTTGTTACCTTCCCATGCCCTAGGGGTGTCTAAAGCAGACAACCCCTTTCCCTGCTAGAACCTCCAAATTACACCAAGTTTGGCACATTACGTGGGTGGTCAAGCTCAAGGTCCTCAGGCGCATCAGTAATGGCGCTGATCGTGGCAGCGCGGAATTCTTTTATGGAATCTTCTTTATGACACTGGTTTATGACCTCATAACAGTTGTCATGGTGACTACAGGGTCTATTACTGATGCAGGGCACAAGTATTAACCCTTTCATCATTGGTAATTTGCTATTGTTATAGAGGCAGATAACTGCACTTGTTACCAAGCAGGGACCTTATCATTATTGCTTCCCTTAGGCACCATAAGAAATACAGATTACAAATTAAATGTGCAAGTTTGTCATGAGTGTTTTGCACTTTCTAGATCCAGAGATTGGGTTTATTACTAGCACTTTACAAAGAAAAAAAAAAAAGAGGAAATTACTTGTAAAATAATATTATTGGGAATTGCATTTCAAGCATTTTCCTAATGTGCATTCTACATAGTTACATAGATTGAAAAAAGTAGGGGTGGACATTAACAGCTTGGGGCCCAAGTGCAAGAAATGTGTCCGAGCCCCCATCTTTTTATGGCGACAAAGCTACAGATATATATACACATACACAGTGGGGGAAATAAATATTTGATCCCCTGCTGTTTTTCTAAGTTTGGCCACTGACAAAGACATGAACAGTCTATAATTTTAAGGGTAATTTTAACATTGAGAGATAGAATATCCCTGCCCAAAAGAATCAAGAAAATCACATTGTATAGATTAGATATTTTTTTTTGCATTTTGCAGTGAGAAATAAGTATTTCATCCCCTACAAACCATTATGAGTTCTGGCTGCTACAGACCAGTTAGACGCTCCTAATCAACTCGTTACCTGCAGTAAAGACAGCTGTCTTACATAGTCACCTGTATAAAAGACTCTTGTCCACAGACTCCATTAATCAGTCAGACTCTAACCTCTACCACATGGGCAAGACCAAAGAGCTTTCTAAGGATGTCGGGGACCAGATCATAGACCTGCACAAAGCTGGAATGGGCTACAAAACCATAAGTAAGACTCTGGGTGAGAAGGAGACAACTGTTGGTGCAATTGTAAGAAAATTAAAGAAATACAAAATGACTGTCAATCGACATTGATCTGGGGCACCATGCAAAATCTCACCTCGTGGGGTATCCTTGATCATGAGGAAGGTGAGAGATCAGCCTAAAACTACAGGGGGGAACTTGCTAATGATCTCCAGGCAGCTGGGACCACAGTCACCAAGCAAACCATTGGTAACACATTACGCTTTAAAGGTTAAAATCCTGCAGTGCCCGCAAGGTCCCCCTGCTCAAGAAGGCACATGTGCAGGCCCATCTGAAGTTTGGCAATGAATACCTGGATGATTCTGTGAGTTATTGGGAGAAGGTGCTGTGGTCAGATGAGACAAAAATTGAGCTCTTTAGCATTAACTCAATTGGCCGTGTTTGGAGGAAGAAGAAGGAAGTACAACCCTAAGAACATCGTTCCAACCGTGAAGCATGGTGGGGGAAACATACTTTGGGGGTGCTTTTCTGCAAAGGGGACATGACGACTGCACCGTATTGAAGGGAAGATGGATGGCGTCATGTATCGCGAGATTTTGGCCAACAACCTCCTTCCCTCAGTAAGAGCATTGAAGATGGGTCGTGGCTAGGTCTTTGCAGCAAGGCAATGACCCAAAACATACAGCCAAAGCAACAAAGGAGTGGATCTAAAAGAACTACAGTAAGGTCATGGAGTGGCCTAGCCAGTCTCCAGACCTTAATCCCATAGAAAACTTATGGAGGGCGTTAAAGCTCCGATTTGCCAAGCAACAGCCTCAAAATCTTAATGATTTAGAGATGATCTGCAAAGAGGAGTGGACCAAAATTCCTCCCGACATGTGCACAACCCTCATCATCAGCTACAAACAACGTCTGACTGCTGTGCTGCCAACATGTGTTTTACCACCAAGTATTAAGTGTTGTTTTCCAGAGGGATCAAATACTTATTTCTCACTGCAAAATGCAAAAAAATTATCTAGTTTATACAATGTGATTTTCTTGATTTTTTTTTGGATATTCTATCTCTCAATGTTAAAATTAACCTACCCTTAAAATTATAGACTGTTCCTGTCTTTGTCAGTGGGCAAACTAAGAAAGACAGCAGGGGATCAAATAATTATTTCCCCCACTGTGTATATAATTATATATATACAGTATGTAGATTGTATGCATCTACCTCCTTCTAGGTTGTGCCTGGATATGTACACCCACTATATACTGTGTATGTCTGCACCACTTCAGTGCAGTAAGGCGACATTACTGACCACGGAGCAGCCGTGCTCTTTAGAGCTGATGTATTTTTATTTTTGTGAATAGTTTCAGCTGCCTGAAGACCATTGCTCGCCATCTACCATGGGCATGCTGCAGATCCTCGCTAAGTTGCCATCTTACTCCCTGGCATCAGGATGGTTAATAACAGTACAACCCATGTGCAGACAGATTTGTCTGACTCCTTACCGGACTCCAGCAACCATCGGCTGTGATCCCAGCAGAGAGTACTGCGATTCAGGACTATCTCCGACCATGCCGGTGCTGGTCATAATTCACCGGTACCAGAGGAGGACAACTTTGGGACATTGTCCAAGACATACTCCTCAAGAACTGTGTTTAAGAAATAGTCTCCAGAGGTCCAGGACTTGAAATATGAAGAGGTTGAGGACATTACTGGGGCACACAACCCGCTCATAATAGGTACAGGGGAAGAAGAAACACTCCGTACTGGTACTTCCTCCAGTGTAAGGCCAAAATAAAGGAGGGCAAGGTAAGAATGTCTATATTGTTATTCTACTGGGGATCCGCAGGGGAGGGATCGCACATCACAATGCTAGTTTACAATGAAGCATACCAGACAATATATGTCCTTCTATAATATATCCTCATATAATTTCCTATTGTGGCAAATATTATGCAATTACATTGTCCTAAATGATTGTATTTGCTGATCGTAACCTTAACGGTATGATGGTAGCGTCACTGACGCGCCCCCTGGGCCTGTGTTGTGCAGGGGAACCCGGAACCGGGCCTGTTGTAGAATGCTGGGGGTTATAGTCTCCGTGTGGCGGTGACCCGGTCCGTGCCCAGGGTGGTCAAACCAGTGGCAGTTTTAATGTATAGCAAATGTCCGACTACGCCACCCGTGGATTGCGGTCAGTGGGGACCGCCGCTGCGCTGCCGACCGCTGAGGCTGATGTTGTTTGCGCAGCCGAGTATGGGATAACTCCCCACGGGAGAAGTATTGCCTCAGGGCAGCTAATGTGAGAGATGATGGGAGTGATGGTGTGAGGGTCCCAGTGCTAATGGTGCTGGTGCGGCAAGTAATCACAGAGGCGTGAGGTGCAGTTCAGGGTCTTTACTGATGGTACAAGGCAGACCCTCCCGGGAGTACTGGCTAGTATAAGGGGCCTGGTCAGTCTGCGAGCAAGCAGGAGTTCCCCTGGCCAGGTGGAGTTGTAGGCCTCCCCGTTTATCTGCACTCTTCCTGGCTACCTTGCTGTCAGCGGTTACAAGTAGCCCACGTCCCTGAGTATACCGTGTGGTGCTCACCCGTATGGCTGGTGACTTGGGGCCTTCTGTTAGCCTCCGCTCCTGGATGGCGGCGCTGGTCCCTTCTTTGACTGAGCCTCCGGGCTTCTATGGCCAGAGGACCTGGAATCCCCTGCCGGTTGGTTTCTGCTGCTGGGTATATATCAGTCCCCACAGCCTCGGACTCCTGTGTCCGGTTTTAGTAACTTCAGCCAGGGCGAGCTATATCTCTGCTCACAGCCCCTGGCCTTCAGCTGCTGCTCCTACAGAGCTCCTGTTCTCACTTTCCCTCTCCAGGCTCTGACTACTCTGCTTGTTCTGCAGGCTCTGTCTCTAGCTTCACTCACTAATCCCGCCCCAGACCCAGTTTATAAGGGCAGATTCCTCCCCTTCCAGGTCTGGGCGGACCGTGTTGCATGCTTAGGGCTCCTGGCCAGAGAAACCTCCCACTTGCTCTCAGACATAATATCTCTATTACTGTGGTAACCAGACCCCTGGGGTGCCACATTCCCCCCTAGTAAATTTTAGTACTCCGGGACTAAACACATTTTTAAAGAAACATAATAACAGGGTATAAACAATAATACGATAACATATTTACAAGAAGCTTTAGTTCTTTAAAGGTCACGGCGTGTCCGCAACCGGGTGTCCATATCACCCAAGGTGAAGCTTTAAGCGAAGTAGGGGACCTGTCCAAAGCAAACCCCTTGCGTTGTCCTTGGGTGTGGCTGCAAGGGTAGACTAACTACTTTGGGCCGCAAGGAGGCCACGCCAGACAGGTTTTCTCTTCCGCGGCCGTCTTCGCAAGAGGCACCAAGGTGCAACTATCTACAAAACTGTTCCGGTTATCCAGCGTCCATAACCTGTTAGTCCATAAAAATCTGCAGGGTAACTGAGAAACATAATTAATAACAGGCAACAAACATAAACCATAAACAGTTAACAGATAAATTCACAGTGCATTAGTTTAGATTCTCCAGCGAGCGGGCATCTGACCTCTAGTGACTCTAGTGGACCTACGGAGCTCACTAACTGGTTCTGCACTACAGGGTGTAGGAGGTGTTATGGGTAAGCTGGGCAGTTGTCTGCGCACTCTTTGGCTCACTAGGGGCACGGCAGGCTCACTACTAGCAGAGGGTTGATCCTCCTGTACTGCTGGTGTGGACTCTTCTGCCTCTTGGGCCGGCTGCTCTTCCAGCTCTACTGGTTCCTCTGTAGGCACTTGCGGGGCTGGCTGGAGAAAGGTGAGGACGGGTACCACGACAGCGCCGTTTACTTGTGTCCAAGACCGGGGGAAGTCTCCGAGTACGGTACTGATCATTTCTTCCCTTTCCTCTGCGGGTTGAGGGTTTCCTTGATCTTCTTCAGGGCTTTGCAGCTGCTCGGGACACTTCTTCAGGTGGTCTCTGGAGACAATGGCTGTGGTTTCTCCTCCATCCTTACTGATTACGCAGATTTTTGGGTTCTCATGGCTTGATGGCAGTACGGTGTACGGGTCCTTCTCCCACTGGTCGTCCAACTTGTGGAGCCGCCTCTTCCTCTTCAAGACCTGATCTCAAGGTACCAGGGGAACAGCGGGAGCATACTGGTTATAAGCCTTCTCTTGCCTTTCTCTAGCTTGAGACAGACTTCGCTCGACGCTCTCCTGTACTTTCCGATACTGCTGCTGCCGTTCTGTATCCCAGTCTGCCTCTGGCGAGGTGTCCTCAGGCGTCAGGACTCCCATATCCAGGTCAATAGGCAGCTTACCAGGTCTTGCTCTCATTAGGTAAGCCGGGGTACAGTTGGTGGAACCTACAGGGATGTGGTTATACAGGTCCACCAGATCGGGCAGTTTCTCAGGCCACAGACTGCGTTCTTCCAGGGGCAATGTTTTTAGCAGATCTATCACCACCTGGTTCATCTTCTCGCAGAGTCCATTGGTTTGAGGGTGATAGGGCGTTGTTCTTATCTTCTTGCAGCCATACAGGTTGCAGAACTCCTGGAAGACCTCCGCTTCGAAGGCTGGTCCTTGGTCTGTCAACACTTGGTCCGGGTACCCGTGTGGACGGCAGAAGTGCTGCTGGAAGGCTCTAGCTGCTGTTTGAGCCGTTAAGTCCTTGACCGGGACCACCACCAGGAACCGGGAGTAATGATCTACGATTGTGAGGGCGTAGACATACCCAGATCTGCTTGGAGCCAGTTTCACATGGTCCAGGGCTACCAGTTCCAGTGGCTGTCTGGTGATGATGGGCTGCAGGGGAGTCTTCTGGCTGGCTCGGTCTTTTCTTCTCAGGTGGCACGGGCCACAGTCTCTGCACCACCTCTCGATGGCTCCTCTCATGCCTACCCAGTAGAACCGTTCACGCAACAAGAACTCCAGCTTCTTCCATCCGAAATGCCCTGCTCCGTTGTGGTATGCCTCCAGAACCATAGCCGCGTCTCGTCTTGGGACCACTACCTGCCAGGTCAACTCATGTGTTCGAGAGTTAACCATTCTCCGGCACAGCTTCTCCCTGTAGAGGAACAGCTTACTTTTCTCCTTCCACAGTTGCTTGGTCTCCTCCGGAGCATCTGGGTCAAGACGAGCATCGGCCTGGGTCAGCATTTCCTTCACCAAATGGACTGCGGGATCACTGTCTTGCGTCTCTGCCCAGTTGTAGTGGGGCAAGGGATTGAACGTCACGGAGCGCCTGTCCTTCACACGGTGGGAATACAGGGTAATCCCATGACGGTGGAACGCAGGGAGCTCAACTTTTTCTGGATCTTCCCCTACGTCCGGTAAGTTCGGCATTCTAGACAGGGCATCCGCGTTGGCATTTGAGCGTCCTGCCCGGTATTTGATGGTGAATTCAAAGTTGGACAGGCGGGCCATCCATCTCTGTTCCAGGGCACCGAGCCTTGCAGTGTCCAGGTGTGTCAACGGGTTGTTATCCGTGTACACGGTGAATTTGGAGGAGGCAAGGTAATGCTTGAAACGTTCGGTCACTGCCCACACTACTGCCAGGAACTCCAGCTTGAATGAGCTATAATTCTCAGGGTTCCTCTCCGTGGGCCGTAGCTTTCGGCTGGCTTAAGCGATTACCCGTTCTTTCCCTTGCTGGATCTGGGACAGTACGGCTCCTAGCCCGATGTTGCTTGCGTCCGTGTGGAGGATAAAGGGCTGGCTGTAGTCTGGATATGCCAGGATTTCATCCCCCGTGAGGGCCATCTTCAGCTGGCAGAAGGACTCCTCTTCCAGCTTTTCCCACCTAAAGGGCGGCTTCTGGTTTTTGGCTTTCCGCGATTGACCTATCAGGAGGTCCTGCTATGGCTGCCATTTTGGTGAAACCGGGAATGAATCTTCGGTAGTAGCCTACCAACCCGAGGAACTGCCGCACTTCCTTTATGCTGGAGGGTCTTGGCCAGTCCTTAATCACGGTGATCTTATCAGGGTCAGGAGCCACTCTGTCAGCACTCACCACGTGTCCCAGGTATTGCACCTTTTGGTTTCAGGAGGTGACACTTGGAGGGTTTCACTTTTAGGCCGTAGTTTGCCAGAGCTTCAAACACTTCTGCCAGGTGTTTCAGGTGGTCCTCGTAGGTCTTGGAATAGACGATGACATCGTCCAGGTACAACAGGACCGTCTCGAAGTTCCGGTGTCCCAGACAGCATTCCATCAACCGTTGGAAGGTTCCTGGTGTGTTGCAGAGCCCGAACGGCATACAGTTAAATTCGCTGAGACCCATCGGGGTGGTGAATGCGGTCTTCTCCCGGTCTGCCTCTACTACAGAAACCTGCCAGTACCCGCTAGTGAGATCCAAAGTAGAGAAGAAGTTAGCAGATTTTAATGCAGCTAAGGACTCTTCTATCCTTGGTAACGGGTACGCATCTTTGTGTGTGATACGGTTGACCTTCCTGTAGTCTACACACATTCTCATAGTGTTGTCTTTCTTTTTCACTAAGACTAGTGGAGCTGCCCAGGGGCTACAGCTGTCCCTAATTACCCTAGCCTCCTTCATGTCTTTTAGCATCCCCTTGGCGTGTTGGTAGTGTGCAGGGGGTACGGGTCGGTATCTCTCCTTTATGGGAGGATGGTCTCCCGTGGGGATGTGATGTTCTACCCCCGTTACTCGCCCGAAGTCCAGCGGGTGTTTACTAAACACTCTCTCGTACTCTTGAACCACCCGATAGACTCCCTGTTTCTGGTGTGAGGGAGTGGAGTCAGTACCCAAATGCAGTTGCTGACTCCAGTCCTCCATTGGTTTCTTAGAGCCGTTACCTTCCTCTGGTTGAGATGGAGGCAAGGGTTCCACGGCCTGTACAGAATTCTGCTTTATGGTGAACAATTTGGCTAGCGTGGCATACCGGGGCAGGTGTACTTCTCTCTCCCCGATATTTATGATGCGAACGGGCTCCCTCCCATGGCGTACATCGACCACCCCTCGTGCCGTCAAAATGGTGGGCCTACTGTCTGAGTAGACTTGTTCTACCATTGCTTGGTAGTCTCTACCTCTTAGACCAATAGCTGCCCGGCACCAAATCATCATCTCACTTTTTGGGGGCATGGCAATAGGGAACGGGTCACACATTCTCACGCTACCTATCTCACCACCAGATAGTTCCACCTGTTGCCGCTTCATCAGTGCCCGGATCTCTTTTTGGAGCACACGCTGCTGGCCGGAACTGGCGTTCTTGGCAACCTGCTGTAAAATGAGAATCACCTCTGCAAGACAATTTTCAATCACATTAGTTCCCAAGGTTATTCTAGGGTGACTCTCATGACGGTCTATGTCCACTATAATCAGTCCTTGTACCGCCAGTTCGACTTTACCGATGTTAATGGTCACCTCTTTGAATCCCAATTGCGGCACGGGCTGACCATTGCTGGCGATGATACTCAGGTCGTCATCTGGGTAGCGGGTTATGTCCGAGTCATTCCAGTACTGTTTAAAGAGCACGTACGGGATTGTGATCACCTGTGACCCAGTGTCTAGTAGGGCACTCATAGGAATGCCATCCAGTACCACAGGCAAGATTGGACGCCCCCCTATGTATTTATCACGCCAGTTTGATGGGCCTGATGGTCTTATGCCTGGGGGTTGGCCCTCTACCCCAGGTTGTGCCCGTTTAAATGACAGTACCTTGCCACATGTCCGGGTTGATTGCAGCGGCGGCAGATGGGTCGTCTGTCCTCGTTGTATCTGTCGCTGGGTCTTCCTCTGGCCGGTGGGGTCCTCCTCAGTCGGCGCCACGGGACGTCCTCCAGTCCGGATGCCAGCTGGATCTTTCCTGGAGAAGAGACCTGTAAAGACTGCACAGTTCTGGTTAGCGCGGCAACGCTCTTAGTCAGCTCTTGGACCTGATGGTGCAGGTCTGTAGCCGGGTCACTGTTTAAAGCCTGCGCATCAGCTCCCACAGGCCCTGCAGACAAGGGCGCCGTCTCCTGGTGGTAAGTGATAGCAGGGGGCCTGTGGGTCACAGCGCCACCTGGTGCCGGTTCTCGGAGCACCCGGATGGCTCTGTCCTTGAACTGTGCAAAGTCCAGGTCAGGGTCCTGTAAGGCCATTGCCCGCAACTGGGTTCGGTGGGCATTGCACAGTAGACCCTCAATAAATTGTTCAGTCAACAGCTTATCTTCATTTCCCACGCTGTCAGGGTCTGCCTGCTTAATGGCTCTCAGGGCCTCTTGTAGGTTTAGAGCATAGTCTCTTATACTCTCATGTGCCCGTTGTTTACACCCGTAAAATCTGAGCTTTATTTCGGCTGAGGTGCGGGTATCAGCCGGGCTAGTATTTCCCTGACAGTCCTCTTCCTCCCAGGTGACCAGGACTTTACCTCCCTTTGGGCTGCCCCGATTAATTGGGCCACCAGGATGCTCACTTTTTGCTCTTCTGTGAGGGGGTACACCTGGAAGAGGCTATCCAGTCTTTCTCTAAAGTCATTTAGAGTATGTGACTCCCCTGAGTACTGGGGTAGCCAGGTTGCCCCCGGGATATAAGGCATGGTGAATGGCATGACTGCTGCAGCGGTTGCGCTGGCGGTGGCTGTGGCAGTGGAGCTCCCCTCGGTATCCGGCATCCTCCTCCCCCCTAGTGGACCGTGGCCTACCTTGCGATGCTCTTCTTCCGTAGGCCGCGGCTCCGCAGTCGATCGTCGGGGTTGAGGACCTGGCGTCGCGCTCCGATGACGTCAGCGTCGCTCTTCCTCCCTTCCAGGACCTTGCGCAGCGTCAGAGCGTGGGGCGGAGCTTCGGATCTCGCGCGCTTTCGGCGTCCACGCCCCTCTTCTTCCCGTGCGGCTTCCCGAAGATGGCGTCCGAAGGCGGGAAGCAGCTGCGGATGGCGGGAAGAAGGCAGAAGACAGCGGGAAACGATCCAAGATGGCGTCTGATGGCGGGAATCGGCTCCGGATGGCGGGAAACGACTCCGGACGGCGGGAAACTTCACCACAGGTAAGTATAAAAGTCTCTTTTTCAGGCACGCAGTACCCGGTGGTTGCGGGCACGAAATCCTGCCGACTACGCCAAAGTTGACGCGCCCCCTGGGCCTGTGTTGTGCAGGGGAACCCGGAACCGGGCCTATTGTAGAATGCTGGTGGTTGTAGTCTCCGTGTGGCGGTGACCCGGTCCGTGCCCAGGGTGGTCAAACCAGTGGCAGTCTTAATGTATAGCAAATGTCCGACTACGCCACCCGTGGATTGCGGTCAGTGGGGACCGCCGCTGCGCTGCCGACCGCTGAGGCTGATGTTGTTTGCGCAGCCGAGTATGGGATAACTCCCCACGGGAGAAGTATTGCCTCAGGGCAGCTAATGTGAGAGATGATGGGAGTGATGATGTGAGGGTCCCAGTGCTAATGGTGCTGGTGCGGCAAGGAATCACAGAGACGTGAGGTGCAGTTCAGGGTCTTTACTGATGGTACAAGGCAGACCCTCCCGGGAGTACTGGCTAGTATAAGGGGCCTGGTCAGTCTGCGAGCAAGCAGGAGTTCCCCTGGCCAGGTGGAGTTGTAGGCCTCCCCGTTTATCTGCACTCTTCCTGGCTACCTTGATGTCAGCGGTTACAAGTAGCCCACGTCCCTGAGTATACCGTGTGGTGCTCACCCGTATGGCTGGTGACTTGGGGCCTTCTGTTAGCCTCCGCTCCTGGATGGCGGCGCTGGTCCCTTCTTTGTGACTGAGCCTCCGGGCTTCTATGGCCAGAGGACCTGGAATCCCCTGCCGGTTGGTTTCTGCTGCTGGGTATATATCAGTCCCCACAGCCTCGGACTCCTGTGTCCGGTTTTAGTAACTTCAGCCAGGGCGAGCTATATCTCTGCTCACAGCCCCTGGCCTTCAGCTGCTGCTCCTACAGAGCTCCTGTTCTCACTTTCCCTCTCCAGGCTCTGACTGCTCTGCTTGTTCTGAAGGCTCTATCTCTAGCTTCACTCACTAATCCCGCACCAGACCCAGTTTATAAGGGCAGATTCCTCCCCTCCCAGGTCTGGGCGGACCGTGTTGCATGCTTAGGGCTCCTGGCCAGAGAAACCTCCCACTTGCTCTCAGACATAATATCTCTATTACTGTGGTAACCAGACCCCTGGGGTGCCACATCACCACTAGCACCTAAGAAACACAGTGAAGCCTGGTAAGTGTCCGGACGGAGGAGATAGCCATTGATGAGAAGCATTATTTTCTAGGATCATAGCCATGACTGTTATAGCATTTGCATAAGTCGCCCTTGTGCCATGTTGTTCTCCTTTTTTCAAGCAATGTCTGTAATCACAGCAAAACTATTGCAGTCTTCACAACACAGCCCGGCTCTGCTACGATTATGGAAATCATGTCCAAGAGCAATAAAGAAAAATATTCACAAGTGTTTTTAAGAAATTGCGACTGTTTTTTTTTTGCTTGGATTATTTATTTATTTTTTTATGTTTGCATTATTTTGCATTATTTTGTCTTTTTGCTTCTTTTGTTGCATCTGTGCATTTTTACGTTTTTTTCTTTTGTTGCTAATCACAGCATGTTCTAAGTTTCGTGATTTACTTATTTTTTTTTCTTTCTTTACTTTTTCTATAAATTTTACCATTAGAAAATGCACCTAAAAAATCATACACATGTCTGTATGTGTCAGAGTTGTCTTGGGGTCTCATCTATTTATTTAGTAGGGTAAAGAGGGAGGAGGTGAGTAAGGACATAAGTGTGAAGTGCTGGGTCCTGATTGCTTGTATATCCTGCACTGCTTCTAGCACTTCTATTGCTCTCCTCTGAAGACATGTCCCTCTTGTGTGCAGCTGGCCGAAGCCCTGGACCTCTTCCAGGAACAGATGCTGAAAGAGGAGCGGCTGCAGCCGGAGGAAAGTAACTACACTGTTCTCATCAGAGGCTGCGGAAGAGTTGGATATATCCTATATATAACGTATTGACGGCTCTGTCTGACAGTCTAATATGTATGGGGTCCCGGACAATTTTTTGGGGGAGTTAATGATACAGCATAACTGATCATTTAATTTGGCTGATCATTATGTTCTGGAGATAAGGTGCCAGTAGACATGTCTGGTGGTGACTCTCATAGAGAACACAGGAGTGTATGGGAGAGATGGCTGCCAGACAACTGTTAAGCGCGGGCCGTCTTTCATCCAAGAGCCATCTAATGTGTGTGGCGGGCTTTATAAGGTTGATCTGTGACCCCTTGATAATGAGCCATGATAAAGCAGCATTGGGTAAGCTCCAAGGAGTGGCCAGTAAAGTCCTTCTGCCTGTGTTCACATGGATGAGATTAGCCGGGGTCCATGCCGTGGTGGCTGTGCTCATCAGGCCCTGGACACATTAGTCAGATCTGTACAGCATGTTGCAGCTTATTCTGAAATATTTATAACAAAGCCCAGATAATGGTCACATTAACTGTGGCATGTTTGTAGCTTTTTAATGATTTAATACTAAAATGATCTTATTTACTCTGTGAAACAACCTTTAAAGGGACTTTCTTGTTTCACAAAACCGCTGTTCCTGGCTGCAGTTTGTTTAAAGAAATTACAAAAACCGTCTGTTCTCTATTCATCCTCCCCAGGTCCAGCGCAAAGTTTCTCCTGCTGCTCCCGCTGTCTGTTATTGTCTGCAGCGCTGACAACACATCTACAGCTCTGCAGCCTGTAGCTACGCTCAGCGGCTCGTGCCGTTAACTCGGGCCGACCTTCAGAGCTCACTGACAGACTGCAGTGCTTTCACCGTCACGTCAGCGCTGCAGACAATGACTGACACCAAAGCATTATTATTATTACTATTTATTATTATAGCGCCATTTATTCCATGGAGCTTAACATGTGAAAAAGGGGATATACATAACAAACAACAAGTACAATAATCCTGAACAAAAACGCAACGGCAAACTGTTACAGAAGGAGAGAGGGTCTCCCCGCGAGGGCTCACAGTCTACCAGGGATAGGTGAGGGTACAGCAGGTGAGGGTAGAGCTAGTCATGCAGCGGTGTGGTGGAGCGGTGGTTACTGCAGGTTGTAGGCTTGTCGGAAGATGTGGGTCTTCAGGTTCCTTTTGATGGTTTCCACGGTAGGCGAGAGTCTGACATGTTGGGGTAGAGAGTTCCAGAGTAGGGGGAAAGCACAGGAGAAATCTTGTATGCAATTGTGGGCAGAGGAGATAAGAGGGGAGTAGAGAAGGAGATCTTGTGAGGATCGGAGGCTGCGTGCAGGTAAGTACTGGGAGACTAGGTCAGAGATGTATGAAGGTTTATAAAAAAAAAATTCAATAAAAAACATTGAAACACAGATATATGGGGGAGACAGGTTGTGAATGGCTTTGTATGCCATGGTTAGGGTTTTGAACTGGAGTCTCTGGGTACATGGGAGCCAGTGCAGGGATTGACAGAGAGGAGAGGCCGGGGAACAGCGGGGGAGCAGGTGGATTAGTCAGGTAGCCGAGTTTAGGATAGATTGGAGGGGTGCAAGAGTGTTGGAAGGGAGGCCACAGAGCAGGAGGTTGCAGTAGTCGAGGCGGGAGATGATGAGGGCGTGCACTAGTGTTTTTGCAGATTCGTGGTTGAGGAATGTGCGGATCCGGGAGATGTTTTTGAGTTGACGTTGGCAGGAAGTGGAAAGGGCTTGGATATGTGGCTTGAAGCACGGTTTGTTTCTTAAAAAAAAAAAAATGCTGTGTTGGAATAGGGGTTGTCTGAAATAGGATAACCCCCTTAAAGTGAATCTGTCACCAGGTTTTTGTTATCTAATCTGACAGCAACATAATGTATGGGCAGAGACCCTGATTCCAGCGATGTGTCATTTACTGGGCTGCTTGCTGTAGTTTTTATAAAATCACAGTTTTATCAGCAGGAGATTATCACTAGAGGACTAGTAAGCCTGCTGCTAGGTAGTCCTCGGTATTCATGTGCTCTGTATAACCCCATCCCCACCACTGACTGGAGTAAAGCTGCCGATCAGTGGTGTGGGTGGGGTTATACAAAGCTCAGCATTCAGAGAACTACTAGAGCTGCAGCAGATAAAATACTGATTTTATCAAAATAGCAGTAAGCAGCAAAAAGCGTGAGATATCACTGTAATCAGGGTCTCACCCCTTATATCATGCTGCTCTCAGATGGGGCATCTAAAACCGGGTGGCAGATTCCCTTACGATTTAACAGCACTTTCAGATGACTTTTTAGAATAAGGAGAACTATATAAGGAATAATTGCCACTCATTATACACTCCTGAGTGTACATGAATGTATGGGGAGTGTACATTATATGATGGGTCTCCTGCAGTTTTTCTCTACATTATAAGCCTCAGCATTTACCTTTTCTGTGCTCTGCTTTTCCTCCCTCCAGCTCCCTCTTCCATAGGTTTATAGGGGCATCGCAGACATTTTTGTTGAAATGAACCTGTCGCGTTCCTCCCGGTAGCGTTCGACTTCCAGTCACCGGGGTGGCACTGCTCTGTGTATAGAAAGTGGCGCCTGTAACTGCGACCCCTGTAGTGACTGACGGCAGCTCAGCATTAGGGCCGGCTGTCAATCAGGGCTGAGGGCACGGTGACAGCCGTCACTCTCTATACACAGAGAGGTGACTGAACCAGTGCCGCCCCCATGACTGATACCCAAACACTACCAGGTACAATAAAGTTAATTTCCTCCTGGCAGAGGGAGTCTAAATGCCGGCACCGGGCAGTTTCAGAATGCTATTAACCTGCAGAGTAACCCCATATCTACAGGTTGATAGCGTTTTTTCACGTGACAGGTTCCCTTCCCTTCTCCCACAGATTTAGCAGATATTGAGAGTGAATGATTAGTGCAGGAGACCAAAAAATGTCTTTTAAGTGACAAAAGAAGAAGGTTTATCTGATAATGTATATTACAAAGTGTCTTATCTTTACTTGCACTATTGATTAATGAAATCAGGTTAGGCTGGAGCAGGAGCACAGTGATAGGACAATCAGAGGGAGACACGGGCAGATCGTGCTGCAGCTTATTCTAGTAAGGAGTTTATCTCACTTCAGTGCTGAGCACTTCTACACAACCATATCACTGCCACTGCTTCTGAACATGTGCTGAATGGAAAGCGGGAATCCCTCCCGCCTGTGTGCGATGTGTACGTGAGCAGTCAGTGCAGCATTCTCTACCCACTAGCTGAGAGATAACTGAAGCTTAGCGCTAGAGCCTGCAGAGGGGAGAACTGGTGACAATTGCAGGACACACAGGGGCCAGAATAGAATATACACATAGCAGTAGCCATCTGACATGACTGTTATGCCCTCAATATAACATTCATTGTGTACGCTGTCCATCAGTGTACAAGCTGTGGGGATCTGGCCGAGGCCGGCAGTACCAGGCGCACACACTTATATGGATCTTGCTGTGAAGGGGCGTCAGCGCCCCAGTGAGCACCATGGACCATTTGTTCTGTTAATTGGGAGGACTAATAACGTAATACAGTAAATTACCTTTACATTATCTGATAATGCCCTGTATATTATGTACTTACATTATTATTGCTATTATTACATACAGTTTTTACAGTACAGACTCATTTCTTGTTACATCATTTAGATGAAAAAGCGAGGTCTGGTTCCCACAGATGCCACATATACTGCCCTGTTCAACGCCTGCGCGGAGTCGCCATGGAAAGACTCGGGTCTGCAGCACGCACTGAAGCTGCGGAAAGAATTGATGGACAAGAACATTGAGCTTAATCCCATCACTTACCGGAGCTCGCTGAAGGTCTGCACGCTGAGCTCAGGACTGCAGGGGAGCTGTGAGCTATTTAAGGTAAGTCAAGGTCACAGTCCTGGTCACCCACAATGGAGTCCTTATAAGATGCCCGTATCGTAGATTAACCGGGAGGGAACAGCATCATTGTAATCATTCCACGGGGAATCACCAGTGCACCATGTCTGGCCGGGGACTTAGCAGCCATCAGATGGCACCACCAGAGTTCAGTTCTTCTGTGGGGACCAGGGGGTCACTTACTAAATTCGAGAAAGGTGGACAGCTTTGAACTATCTGCTACTGCGACGCCCTCCCTGAGCGGTGGGGTTACTCAGTACCAGACAATATATGGTGGGGGTATGGGAGTGTCGTCGTGGCCGCGACTCGGTCCGTGCCCAGGGCTGTCACATAAAAAGAATGGGCTATTGGATGAGTGGATGTTCGACTACGCCACCTGTGGTTTCTGGTGATGGCCACCAGCGCTGCAGCAGTCCTCTGAGGCTGATGTTCTGACAGCTTGGTTGGTACTACTCCCCACAGGTGGAGTAGGCCTCAGGGCAGTTTGGAGGATCTGGGGAGTTGTGGTGGGTGCAGTGCCGCGCAGGAATGAGCAAACGGAGGCAGTATGTGAAGTCATCCAAGATTTACTCACTTTGATGAAGTAGCAGCTGCAAAGCTTCTCTCTGCTTCTCGTGGCGCGCTGCGGCCACCAGGAAGGGGTTCAGCACTTCCTAGGTAGATCAGGAGCACCTGTCAAGACCTCCCTGGGGTTTTCCTCTCTTTCCTAGATTCTCCCACTGAGTCCTCTCCTGACGGTATGTGATGTGAACGTGGAGTAAGGCCGGGTCCCACTAGATATACACAGGTTGAGAGATACAGGTGGCGACTCCGCTCCGTCCGTATCCCCCTGGGATCCACTAAGCCTCCAGGCTTTTCTAACGATGACGTGAAGTACACTGTCAGATATCAGGGGCCGGTCCCCTCTTGCGGCAGGAGTCCCTCTTGCTAGGCCAGAGTGAAGAATACAGGTGGCGACTCCGCTCCGTCCGTACCCTCCTGGGATCCTTTCGTCTGTGGAGCCTATCTCCTCTGCTCCCCTCCTGGGCCTTCTTGATTGGACTCTGACCGGGGACAGAGCTAGCTATAACTCAACTCTGCCCCAACCCCCCGTCTCGAGGCCTGAGACCCGGAACCGTGACCCCTGAGCCGGCCACAGCTTTGTGCTGACTGACCTTCCCAAGGAACCACGACAAAAGACCAGGTTATAAAGATGGCCACTGTATATATATGATGCTTAAGGTGCTAAAGCAAAGTGCTTCCTCCACCCTCACCCACTACATGGTTCCCCCTATCTTTGGTTCCCCCCATCTCCTCTATCCCGGGCCGGGGAAGCACCCTGGTGCATTTAGGCCCCCTACAGGACAGAAGTGGTGTAGTGTTGAGTGTGAAGTAGGGTCTTGTGTGATGCTCCATCCTTACCTGAGAGAGGAGATACCACACCTCTTTCTGAGGTGCAGTACCCCTGTGGCGACTGAACCCTCAGGGGCGCCACATTCTCCCCTGGTGAAACACAGCATGTCCGCGGGCTGCAATAGAGCAAAAGATTGGTACAGACATTCAAACTTTTTAAATGCTTTTTAAACAAATAACTATCTTCCCTTTATGGGAGGCTCAAATACTTTTAACGTTGCAGGTTATATAGATATAGTATAAACATATAAAACATTAGGAAGACATTATAGATATAGAATACTTGTACAAAAGTGTCAGTTCAGCAGCATGAGGGACCTGCCCAAAACCCTCAACGTAGGCCCTGGGGGGGTGGCTGCAGGGCATGGAGATCCTGAGTTGGACCTCCAGGAGAGCCACTCCAGACAGGTTTTACTTCTGAGGTCAGAGGTAGAAATGGCTTTGTATAAAACCAATAGTGATCACCTAAACAGGTGCAAACCATCCACAATCCAGTCTGTAGACTGCTCATCATCCGCAGGCACAATGTCATCCTAAATAAACCGGGTGCAAACAAAGCATAAAGAGAAAGGATTACCAGCTTCATGAATAGTTCAAAAATTAGGTTACTTTATTGTGAAAAAAGCTCTTTAAAAACAGATTCCATAGTCACATAGTGTAGCCAGGGCAACGCGTTTCGAACGCTAAAGATGCGTTCTTTGTCAAGACTGGCTTGCAAATGGCATACCCATGGTATATAAACCATTGTTCACCAATCACATACAAAATGGAAGTCACATGATGCATATATTAGCATACAGAAATATAAAACCGATTTCCAAAGTATATGCATAGTAAAAACAATCACATGACAAAGAAGAAATCACATATGCATAGAAAAGTTACTCGCTGTAATGGAACAGCAGTTCCCTCCGTAAATTTAGTCCATTTGGTTGGCAAGTGTTCAGATGATACATCCAAAATGCTTCTCGATCAAGTAGGCGTCTCCTATTATCCCTGCCTCGAGGATCAAAGGTAAGTTTTTCAATGCCAAAGACCTGAAATGAGGATGTCTCTCTATTATGCTGCTCAATAAAATGTCTGGAGGCGCAAGAAATGTTCTGATTAGTGACATTAAAAATATCAGAAAGATGTTCTGCCACTCGCTGTTTTAGTTTTCTTATGGTGCATCCCACATATAACAGATCACAACTGGCACATCTTATGATGTAAACCACAGAATTACTGTTGCAATTCAGACAGCTTTTTATATTGTGTGTTTCACTAGAATCAGCATTAGGAAGTTTTTAGTGATTTTTACATAGCGACAAATGCCGCATCTGGTGTAACCACACTTGTAAAACCCTTTACAATTAAGCAGGTATGCCGTTTTTGTAGATTATTTGGGCGACTAGATGCCAATAGCCCCCCTATTGTTTGCGCTTTTTTTGCCACCACCAAAACTCCAGAATCAAGAATTTTAGATAATACAGTATCCTCATATAAAATAGGAAGATGTTTCAGTATTATATTTTTGATCAGTTGAAATTGTGAACTATATCTAAAGGAAATAACATTTCGATTTTTATGTGCTGTAATATCATTGCGATTAATCCTTGTCCTAGACAGATCAATCAGATCCAGTCTATTTTTACTGTCCACAATTTTTTCTGCTCTCTTTAGAGACCAATCCGGATAACCCCTAGATTTCAATGTATTTTTACACCTGATGAATTCTTCATCCAATTTGTTGGCATTGTTACAATTACGTTTGATTCTTGTCAGTTCCCCCACAGGTATAGCTTTTATAGTATGGCGCGGATGTCCGCTTTTGGCATGTAGAATGGTATTCCCAGATATGGGTTGGAAAATGTGGAAGTAGTGATGGAACCGTCAAGAATCTCCAATTTTAGATCAAGAAATGATATACACTTAGAATCAGAGGTGTAAGTGAAAGAAAGATTAAATTCATTGTTATTTAAATACTTGATGAATTCCGGTATGGCAGACACATCCCCACGCCAGATAAAGATCAAATCATCTATGTATCTGCCATACCAGAAAACATCACGGGCCCATGGATTAGCGAAAGTGTACAGTGCAACATATTCCGAATGGGACATTACCATATTTGCTAGCGATGGAGAATAGCTAGATCCCATGGATACTCCTCTACATTGGAGATAAAATTCCTGATTGTACATAAAAAAATTATTAGTGGCCCTGCTCCAGCCGCGGCTCAACGTCCCGCCGGTTGACAAAGACGTCCCGGTGGAACTGTGGGCTGCGAATGAAGCCCCATCCGGCCTCCTGGTGGAAGCGCACAATAAGGCCTTCTTCCCGGGGGCTTGAACGGGCGGCCTCTGCCTGGCGGGCCTGCGACTTTGCGGCCTTGGCGCGCACCTCCAGGTGCTCGCAGCGGATCTCCCTCTGTCGATGCTCCTTCTCGAGCTGGAGAAGCTCCCTGCGGCAGAACTCCTCCCGCCTCCGCGTTTCAGACCGGGTCTCCCGAGGGAAGCCCATCAGGTCACCCTCCTGGTTGTCCCAGGCAAACTCTTCTGCCGCCGGGCAGGCGACCGGAGGCGCGGGCAGCGGCGACAGGAGGGGTTGCTGCGGGCCCTCTGCTGGTGCGGACCAGTCCGGGTTGGGGCAGGTGGACACCCCAGAAAGTGCAGGGATCTCTGGACCGGGAGTCGTGTGGCATATCAGGCCTCCAGTGATGGCGGTGGCTTGGGTCTCAGCCGTCAGAGCCAAGAGTTGCTCCCAAATGATGGCACCCGGGGAAAGGGGTGCCGGCAGGAGATCGAGGAGGGCTTTGGTGCGCCCCGCGCCCGGGATAGGGGTTTCCGCCTTACCCGTTCTTGGGCTGCACAAGGCCTCCGGGGCTTCCTCCCCCTGGGCCAAGGCCTTTGTAGACAGGCATGACAAGCTCTGGCGGCAGGCCTGGATCTTTTGCAGCACCTCCTCTCTCCACTCCGCAGCGGCCAGTCGCTTGGCCTCTTCGACCCTCCGGGTCAGGTCCTGGATTTCACCGCGGAGGAACTCGGCCTCCTCCTGGGTCAGGTACATTCCCTCCATACCGAGGGAGGTGGCAGCTGGTGGGCCAGCGTCGGAGGACATCTCCTTGGCTGCGTCCATCTCTGCTGCAAGGTGCGGCCTTTTTTGCCTCCTCCTTTTTGGGAGGCTCCCGGGCGGCTGGCTGACGGGCACTCCTTGGGAAGTCCCATCCGTTTTGACGGACACAACTATGCGGACAGTCTCTAATGCAAGGAGCGGTCTTAGCTCTTCGCACCATTGGGAAACCTGGCCCACGATAGGAGGTCTTAAGTTGCTGTTGTTTTGGCACCTAATGGTGTCCATTCTTCTTGGGCGGGCACCACATTGAGTGTGTAACGACAGTCTTTTGTGAAAGGCGCACAGTACCCGGCGGCAATGGGATTATCTTCTTCCGTTGCTGCGGGCACGCGATCCTGCCGACTACGCCACGTTGCGACACCCTCCTTGAGCGGTGGGGTTACTCGGTGCTGGGTCAATATATGGTGGGGGTATGTGGGTGTCGTCGTGGCCGCGACCCAGTCCGTGCCCAGGGCTGTCACATAAAAAGAATGGGCTATTGGATGAGTGGATGTTCGACTACGCCACCTGTGGTTTCTGGTGATGGCCACCAGCGCTGCAGCAGTCCTCTGAGGCTGATGTTCTGGCAGCTTGTTTGGTACTACTCCCCACAGGCGGAGTAAGCCTCAGGGCAGTATGGAGGATCTGGGGAGTTGTGGTGGGTGCAGTGCCGCGCAGGAATGAGCAAACGGAGGCAGTATGTGAAGTCATCCAAGATTTACTCACTTTGATGAAGTAGCAGCTGCGAAGCTTCTCTCTGCTTCTCGCGGCGCGCTGCGTCCACCAGGAAGGGGGTTCAGCTCTTCCTAGGTAGATCAGGAGCACCTGTCAAGACCCCGCTGGGGTGTTCCTCTCTTTCCTAGATTCTCCCACTCAGTCCTCTCCTGACGGTATGTGATGTGAACGTGGAGTAAGGCCGGGTCCCACTGGATATACACAGGTTGAGAGATACAGGTGGCGACTCCGCTGCGTCCGTGTCCCCCTGGGATCCACTAAGCCTCCGGGCTTTTCTAACGATGACGTGAAGTACACTGTCAGATATCGGGGGCCGGTCCCCTCTTGCGGCAGGAGTCCCTCAGGCTAGGCCAGAGTGAAGAATACAGGTGGCGACTCCGCTCCGTCCGTACCCTCCTGGGATCCTTTCGTCTGTGGAGCCTATCTCCTCTGCTCCCCTCCTGGGCCTTCTTGATTGGACTCTGACCGGGGACAGAGCTAGCTATAACTCAACTCTGCCCCAACCCCCCGTCTCGAGGCCTGAGACCGGGAACCGTGACCCCTGAGCCGGCCGCAGCTTTGTGCTGACTGACTTTCCCAAGGAACCACGGCAAAAGACTAGGTTATAAAGATGGCCACTGTATATATATGATGCTAAAGTAAAGTGCTTCCTCCACCCTCACCCACCACATGGTTCCCACTATCTTTGGTTCCCCCCATCTCCTCTATCGCGGGCCGGGGCAGCACCCTGGTGCATTTAGGCCCCCTACAGGACAGGAGTGGTGTAGTGTTGAGTGTGAAGTAGGGTCTTGTGTGATACTCCATCCTTACCTGAGAGAGGAGATACCACACCTCTTTCTGAGGTGCAGTACCCCTGTGGCGACTGAACCCTCAGGGGCGCCACACTACCAACACATCCACTGTCAGCTTAAGAGATAGAAAGATGGTGCTGGGGTGTAAATTTTCAGCTAGTTAGTATGTCACCTGTTAGGGGGGCACAGGGACCCCACCAGGGGCGTTCTGGCCCAACGGAGGATCAGGAAATCCACCGGTGGGCCCTGGGTCCCATTGGCCACGCCCACAAGCCCCGCCCCCTACCCCCCCCGGCCCTGTACAGAGAACAGAGGGCCCCCCTGGTTCGCTAATCATATTGGCAGCACTGTATGGGCCCTTTCAGGTATATATTATTGAAGGCAGCAGAATGTATAGGCTCCTGTCAGTATATATTATTGAAGGCAGCAGAATGTATGGGCTCCTGACAGGTATATATTATTGGAGGCAGGAGAATGTATGGGCTCCTGTCAGGTATATATTATTGAAGGCAGCAGAATGTATGGGCTCCTGTCAGGTATATATTATTGAAGGCAGCAGAATGTATGGGCTCCTGACAGGTATATATTATTTTAGCCAGCAGAATCTATGGCTCCTGTCAGGTATATATTATTGGAGGCAGCAGAATCTATGGTCTCCTGTCAGGTATATATTATTGGAGGCAGCAGAATGTATGGGCTCCTGTCAGGTATATATTATTGGAGGCAGGAGAATGTATGGGTCCTGTCAGGTATATATTATTGAAGGCAGCAGAATCTATGGGCTCCTGTCAGGTATATAGTATTGGAGGCAGGAGAATGTATGGGCTCCTGTCAGGTATATATTATTGGAGGCAGGAGAATGTATGGGCTCCTGTCAGGTATATATTATTGGAGGCAGGAGAATGTATGGGCTCCTGTCAGGTATATATTATTGGAGGCAGGAGAATGTATGGGCTCCTGTCAGGTATATATTATTGGAGGCAGCAGAATGTATGGGCTCCTGTCAGGTATATATTATTGGAGGCAGCAGAATGTATGGGCTCCTGTCAGGTATATATTATTGGAGGCGGAGAATGTATGGGCTCCTGTCAGGTATATATTATTGGAGGCAGGAGAATGTATGGGCTCCTGTCAGGTATATATTATTGGAGGCAGCAGAATGTATGGGCTCCTGTCAGGTATATATTATTGGAGGCAGCAGAATCTATGGGCTCCTGTCAGGTATATATTATTGGAGGCAGGAGAATGTATGGGCTCCTGTCAGGTATATATTATTGGAGGCAGGAGAATGTATGGGCTCCTGTCAGGTATATATTATTGGAGGCAGGAGAATGTATGGGCTCCTGTCAGGTATATATTATTGGAGGCAGCAGAATCTATGGTCTCCTGTCAGGTATATATTATTGGAGGCAGGAGAATGTATGGGCTCCTGTCAGGTATATATTATTGGAGGCAGGAGAATGTATGGGCTCCTGTCAGGTATATATTATTGGAGGCAGCAGAATGTATGGGCTCCTGTCAGTTTATATTATTGGAGGCTGCAGAATCTATGGGCTCCTGTCAGGTATATATTATTGGAGGCAGGAGAATGTATGGGCTCCTGTCAGGTATATATTATTGGAGGCTGCAGAATGTATGGGCTCTTGTCAGGTATATATTATTGGAGGCAGGAGAATGTATGGGCTCCTGTCAGGTATATATTATTGGAGGCAGGAGAATGTATGGGCTCCTGTCAGGTATATATTATTGGAGGCAGGAGAATGTATGGGCTCCTGTCAGGTATATATTATTGGAGGCAGGAGAAATGTATGGGCTCCTGTCAGGTATATATTATTGGAGGCAGGAGAATGTATGGGCTCCTGTCAGGTATATATTATTGGAGGCTGCAGAATGTATGGGCTCCTGTCAGGTATATATTATTGGAGGCTGCAGAATGTATGGGCTCTGGTCAGGTATATATTATTGGAGGCAGGAGAATGTATGGCTCCTGTCAGGTATATATTATTGGAGGCAGGAGAATGTATGGGCTCTGTCAGGTATATATTATTGGAGGAGGAGAATGTATGGCTCCTGTCAGGTTATATATTAAATTA